>NC_012873.2:22729439-22840882 GCF_000003195.3 Sorghum bicolor | reverse complement strand
TTAATAGATCTTCTAGGGTTTGATTTACCCTTTCAGTTTGCCCACCAGTTTGAGGGTGGTAGGCTGTGCTGTATAAAAGCTTAGTGCCCAGGGACTTATGTAAACATTTCCAGAATTGGGAGACAAATTGTGTGCCTCTATCTGACACTACTGTCTTTGGCACCCCATGCAGACTTAGGATACGGTCGAAATAAATCTTAGCATAGGTGGAGGCAGGATACAATAGCTTTACTGGCAGAAAATGTGCTGTTTTGGTGAGACGATCTACTATGACCCAAATGGAATCAAAGCCCTTGGCCGTCTTGGGCAATCCTACTATGAAATCCATACTTATGTCGTCCCATTTCCATGCGGGGATAGGCAAAGGTTGCAATTCCCCAGCGGATTTGAGATGAATGGCTTTGACCTTTCGACAGGTGTCACATTGGGCCACATAGCGAGCTATTTCTATCTTCATTTTTGTCCACCAAAACCTTTGCTTCAGGTCCTGATACATCTTATTGCTTCCCGGATGAATGGAATACCTCGTGGTATGAGCTTCATCCAGGATTTGCTGACGTAGCTCAGGTACCTTTGGAACCACTAACCGGTTCTTGAACCAGATTACTCCCGCATCATCCACCTTTAAGTCTGTGGGTGCTCTATTAGAAATCTTCTCTTTAAGATGTCTCATGCCTTTGTTTTCTTTTTGTGCCCTTATGATTTGAGCCTCGAGATTGAAATCAATCTTTAAATTGGAAAGGCTTCCTTGGGAAATCATTTCTATTCCCAAGTTCTCTAGCTCTTGGCACAAAGTTATATCCCTAGGCGTCACTGTTAAGCAATTACAGTGAGCCTTACGACTGAGGGCATCCGCTACTACATTTGCCTTGCCAGGGTGATAATGCACCTCAAGGTCGTAATCTTTAATTAGTTCTAGCCACCTTCGCTGGCGCATATTAAGCTCAGCTTGAGTAAAGATATACTTCAAGCTTTTGTGATCTGTATATAGATGACATGTGTTTCCCAACAAATAATGACGCCAGATCTTTAATGCATGTACCACGACGGCTAGTTCGAGATCATGGGTCGGGTAATTCTCTTCATGAGGTTTGAGTTGTCTGGAAGCATATGCAATTACGCGACCCTCCTGCATCAGCACACAGCCTAACCCGATTCCTGATGCGTCACAATATACATCAAAGGGTTTTTCAATATCTGGCTGGGCTAAGACAGGTGCAGTTGTCAACAACCTTTTCAGAGTCTGAAAGGCTTGCTCACATTGGGGTGACCAAACAAATTTTGTTTGACTTTTGAGCAAGGTTGTGATTGGTTTGGCGACTCTGGAAAAGTCCGGGATAAAACGACGGTAATATCCCGCCATGCCCAGAAAACTACGGACCTCATGCACCGTAGTCGGGGGTTTCCAATTCAACACATCTTCTACCTTGCCTGGGTCTACAGCGACTCCTTCCGCTGATAAGACATGACCCAGGAAATGAACTTTGTCCAGCCAGAACTCACATTTGCTGAACTTGGCATATAGCTGATGCTCCCTGAGACGGGTCAGCACGATTCTCAAGTGTTCAGCATGTTCCTTCTTAGTTTTGGAGTAAATCAAGATGTCATCGATGAAGACGACCATAAATTTGTCTAGTTCTGGCATGAAGACAGAGTTCATCAGGTACATAAAATGGGCCGGTGCGTTAGTCAACCCAAAAGACATCACCAAGTATTCATACAGCCCATAACGGGTTGTTAAGCAGTCTTGGGCACATCTTCCGGCCTAATTTTAATTTGGTGGTACCCTGATCTCAAATCAATTTTTGAGAACACTTTGGCCCCAGCTAGCTGGTCAAACAGTAAGTCAATGCGGGGCAAAGGGTACTTGTTCTTAATCGTCACCTCATTTAGAGGACGATAGTCGACACACAGCCTTAATGTCTGATCTTTCTTCTTCACAAACAAGGCTGGGCAACCCCATGGAGAAGAACTGGGCTGAATAAAACCCTTCTGCAACAACTCTTGTAATTGGGCTTTTAATTCGGCCAGCTCTTTTGGTGCCATTCTGTAGGCCCTTCGAGATATTGGGGCCGTTCCTGGTTTCAATTCTATACTGAATTGTACATCCCGGTCCGGAGGCAGACCTGGTAAGTCTTCAGGAAATACATCCGGGAAATCTCGAACTACCGGGATATTTTTAACTTCAGACACACTAGCGGCATGAACTTGCCCAATTGTCCGTTTGGGAGTAACTAATTGGATTAGCAAATAAGAATTCTCATTGGGCAATGGGATTTTAATGGTTCGGTGCAAAGTGTCTAGCACAACCCCTCGTTGCGCCATCCAGTTCATGCCTAAGATGACATCAATTTCTTGGTCCTTAAGAACAATCATGCTAGTAGGAAAATTGTGCCCACCAAATTCGATGGGTACTTGGTGAACCATTTCTTTAGACATCAGCCGTCCTCCTGGCGACTGTATATAAAAATGATCTTGTGTTTCCCCAATGGGTATGCCATGCTTTAACACAAAGGTGCGATTGATGAATGTATGAGATGCACCAGAATCAAAGAGCATTAAAGCAGGATACTTCGCAACAGGAAACGTACCCATCATCACTGGTTCACCCTCTGGAATTGTCTCCACTTCAGTATGGAAGACTTGCCCTGTTTTCTTTACCGGTCTACCTTTCTGTGCCTGTTGCCCTTTTTGAACCCCAGTTCTGAACTGACCCGGCTGGGGTTGGCCCATAGGTGGCCTTGGAAAGGTAGGGTTGGTTTGGCGGGGAAAAGGGCACTCTTTAGAGAAATGCCCAGGTTTACCACAATTGAAGCAAGGGTAATTGTGGCTGGGCGGAGCAGTAGGGCGAACACCCGGGGCGTTCGGCTGGCGTGGTGCAAAAGCGATGGCAGTAGGTCGAGAATATACCTGCTGCCCGGGTCTGTACTGTGGAGGGGAGAAAGGACCACGATAAGATGACGGCGCTTGGAAACGTCCGTGGCCCTGTGGATGATAAATGATCCTCTGGCGCTTTTGACCGCGACCAGAGAAAGAAGAGGAAGCAGCCTTCTTCTTGGCTTCCTTATGTTTCCTATTCTTTTCCTCAGAGGCGATGGCAATATTTACCGCCTCATAGAAAGTAGCATTTTGGCAAGTGGTCATCATGGTCTGAAGTTTAGTATTTAGACCACGCATGAAACAGGCTTTCTTCTTTCTGTCAGTGTTCACATGATCCGTGGCATATTGAGAGAGATGATTAAACCTTGCCACGTATTCCATAACACTCTTATCGCCTTGCTGCAAGGCGAGAAACTCTTCGGCCTTCATGGCCATGAGCCCTTCGGGGATGTAGTGGGCGCGAAACGCGTCCTTAAACTCGGTCCAGGTAACCTGGTGACCGGGAGCTTGAATAGCTAAGAAGTTCTCCCACCAGGCACCTGCAGCTCCCCGAAGCTGCTGAGCTGCAAATAGAGGTTTCTGAGTTTCTGAACACTGTATCAAGCTGAACTTATGCTCCATAGTTCGGAGCCAGTCATCCGCTTCTAAAGGCTCATCGGCCTTAGTGAACACCGGGGGCCTGGTCTCGGTAAAATCCACATACTGAGCCTCTCCGTCCCCGTTGCGCGGTGCCCTGAAATTTGGAACAGGGTGTGGTTGTCGCTGTGCTAGCTCGCGCAGCAAGCGAGCATTGTCAGTTGTGGCACTTAGCAAGACAGCAATGGCGTCAGCCAAAGAAGGTGGAGTAGGTGGAGGGTTGGGGATATCATCCCCTCCCTGGGATGTCCCAGCTCCATCAGATCCGCGAGTACGCATCGGCATCTGTTACAAGAATCGTAGATACCATCACTGAGGCCTGGATCGGGTTCTCCATCGTCTGCCAACTCGCCATCTGTATCCATTTCTCCTTCGCCGGGAGGTGGGTGGAGTTGATGATACAGATCAAATGCAATATCATGATATTGCATAGCCAGGTCATTGACTGTATCTAAGTGATGTGCCAGCTCCAGTTTCTCCAGCTGGAGCTGGTCCTCTCGTTGCCACGCGACGTCCCGTTGTGCGGTGACCGTGGCCGCCATCTTCACATACAAATCCTTAAGATACCTTGCCTTGCCCAACTTTGCGTTCATCCTAGTTAGCTCATGCCTATGAGTGCTCCTAGCTTCTTCCTCTCGGGCAATGGCTGCATTCCGCTCCTCCACCATCCGGGACAACATAGCTTCACAGTTTTCCGTAGCTTGTTTTTCCTTGGCCAGTTGAGCTTTAAGTTTGCCAATCTCCATAACATTGTACATTCTCTCTCTCATCACCTCAGTCAACTCGGCGGACAACCTGTCCACCTCCTGCTGAGGCGGTGAACGGCTACTACTGGCTTGATCACTGCGTGGAGCTAGCTGATGTCGGGGAACTCCTTTTGGACCGGTCCGCTTACGCGGGGTCTGCTTCTGACGAGCCATCCTATAGAGGGTAAGTTTAGATTAGTAAGAGAGACCTTAAAGGTTAGCAAGAATAGGATTGATTCTATTCACCCAACCCAATAAGGAGGAAGGAACTTAACCAGTTAATACATCATGATGCATGCACGAACTTACGATTCCTACTAACAATTCGTAACGATATTACTTTAAACTTTTACAACATAGGGCAATACTTTATGTTGCTCCTCCATACCACTTCAAAAATTCTAAGAAAGCCTATAGACAGGGGTAGGTTAGGACTAAGCACTTGGACTCAAAATAGGCAGGTTCATAGTATTAGTTCCAAACGAATTTTTGAAGTTTTTTAAAAGGTTCAGCAGTCATCTTAGCAACGAATGCTCCGATACCAGCTGTGGCAGAACCTCCTAAGTGTTTGGGCCCACCGACACCTGCCATTGTCCTAAGGACCTCTGACGGTGATGCCGGGAGTCCTCCCACTTTAGAAGTCCGATGAGCATTGCTGGGCGCTCATTCCACTGCTACCTGTGGCGTACCCAGCTGGCTCGTCCTGACCACTGGTAATGGTCAAACAACGAGAACTGTTTCTTCTCGCCCTTACAGGATAGCAAGTGGCCACCTTAACACCAGGATCATTCGTTGCGAAGATAAAGCAGTAACTCAACAACACAAGACCAAAATAATATTTCAGAGTGAAACAGCGGAAGTATTACATAACTTAATTTACAAAAGGAGTTCTTCCAAATAGTAGAGTGTTATTACAAGCCTGGTCCAGCGGAACAACTGAAACTTTAGTATAGACAGAACAAAATTACAGACCCTGCCCATGGGTCACGCTCACTCTTCTTCGTCGTCAACCTCGACGACGGTCACACAACAGGGTCCGAAACAAGTCGGCTCCTGTGCTTCACCTGCAACAGGGGTATTGAAACCCTGAGTACGGGAGTACTCAACAAGACTTACCCGATGGGAAAAGAGGAGAACTTAGGGATGCAGGCTTAGGGTAGACAAGGGGTGGCTGAGCAAGGAGCCAAAATGTTTTGCTAAAAGCTTACTAGTGGTGCATCCTTATTTTCAAGTTTTAACCGCGAATTCCTCTCCCGCAGAGGCCGAGGAGTTCGAGGATAGTTTAACTAGTTGTACCCCACAGACGAATCCGTGAGTTCCTAATCCTAACGTCAAGTATTACTTATCGATGGCCATAGCTTCATGTCGCTATGAGTCCGGGAATTGGGATCCGAACCTCATGAGACATTTTCCCCTTTCTCATTTTATCATTCAGTTGCTTATTTAACTACGATGAGGGTCGAAGGAATTGAGTCTCCCAATCGGGGAGCAACGACGATTCGAATCGCTTAGCAATCCAGCTGGAGTTCCTAACCACCCGACATATGTAGAACCAAATCTTGCATATGTCAACCCAAAGCAAGCTCTCCCCAAATTTGACCAGGTTCGCGGCACCCAAGAGCACAGTACTCCACCATCCTACAGCCGATCTAGATGTTTTCCGGTCATCTCAGATCCGTAAGGTGGGTACACACTACTCTCGCCGTCTTTCCACTCCCAGTGCGCGAGTAGCTGTTCGCGTCGAGGGATCACAAGTCCAGGCTTACCGAAGGCAAGTGGCTAGTACTATAAATTCTCAACCCAGCAGGCCATCAACGGAACGGTCCTTAATCGACACAGTCGGAGACACTACTTTAAGACTCCATTCTTAAAGCAAGTCCACCGACCGGTCTCAAATTGAACATCATTGACCATAAGTGTATCCCACAACAACCCTTCAAACTTCTTGTTTAAAAACCTATCTAGTAGCAGGGCTAAGCATCGCTACGCACTTTTAAAATAAAACAGGTGTCAAGGACAGGATATAGATATCAAGGTAGTAAATGCAGCAAGTAGGTTAACCCAATTCTCAACTATCTAATGCAGCATTTTCAATTCATAAGTGACAAAAGATTTAAAACATCCAAGGAGGGGTTAATGCATCCGGGGCTTGCCTTGGTTGCAGGGCAGAGAGGGACCCTCGGAGACTTCCCAAGTCTCGGATCCGACTTCCTCGAACGGAGCACCGACCTCGGGGTTCGGTTCAACGGGCGCTCCTTCGGTCACGGACACTATACGCAAAATGATGAATGCTTATGATATGCGTATGGCAATTATGCAAGATGGACCGAATTAAGTACGATTTGCCTTTTTAACGCAATACAGAATAATCAATAAACAAAGTTGTTTAATAACTTAATGTTTTTACCCAAGAGGTTGCATCTGTAAACTAAGACTTTACTTAATTCGTAATTATCTTAAATTAAGTAATTATTAAACCTATTTACCTTAATTAATTCTTAATTAATTACTAATGACAGTAATTGAGCATTAAGGCTAAACAATAATTAACTGCCAGAGGTCATTAGGGTTAATGACCTCAGGTCATCACACAATCCCAAAATCACTCAACCCTAATCATGAGAACTTAATTAATTATTGTTTAATGGTTTTGGGATTATTATTTAAGTACTAAATAAGGGTTTATTAGTATTCTAATCTAACAATATCGAAATGCCACCAAATTTTGTGTGGAGCCAGGGAATAATATTCAGAGGCCCCCCACAATTTTTGGTGATTTTTGGACATACAAATAAATTATTAAAAATCATACAAGTTTTATTTGCTAATTAAAAGGGCAAATTTTTACAGACATGTAAACTACCAGAAAACAGAACTTAGTATTTTTCTTGGGTTCTACTTATTTCAGAGAATCTACACAAAAATTTCCATGATTTTTGGATTAACACACGAATTATTACACAAATTCAAACAATCTGCAAAAATTTGCATAAAAGGAAAAAGGAAAAGATTTTTCGCGCGGCGGGCGGCCTGGAACTTGGCCCGCAAGCCGGCCCACGCGCGCTCGGCCTGCTCACGCGCCGCGCAGACGGCCCGCTTGGACACGGCCAAATCGGCCCGGGGGCGCTCCCGCGCGGACGGCGCGTGCTGCCCCCTCTCCTCACGCAGACACTGACGGGCGGGTCCCGCCCGTCAGCTTCGCCTCCTACCTCGCGCCACCGCTCCGGCGAACTCCACCGCAACACCGGTGAGACCCCGGCTCCCGCGGTGAGGTGCGCTAGTTTCTCCAGATCCTTGCGCACCCGTAGAGCTCCTTTACCCCTGCTCTCTCCTACTCTAGCTGCCCCGGCCACGGACGCGGCGGACGGCCGCCTCGGCCAGACGAACACCGATCACCACACTTGAGTAGAATGCTAACTGAGCAGCGCAAGAGCATCAGTAGCTCACCGCGATCCCAAAGGAGCAAGAAACAGTGGCGGAGAAGCTCTGGGTGACGCTGCCCACGGTGAGGCGCTCGCGGCGGAGCTCCGGCCGGGTTTGGGGAAGAACGGTTCGGTGCGGAGTTGTAGAAAGGTAGAGCTTGCGCTCGGGGGCGCAACGGATAGCGGAGAACTAGGCGAAGCTGGTAGAGTGCTCGGGGAAGATGGGAAGGGATCAACCGAGGCGAAAATTGAAGGCGCAGAGGGGTCGCCGGAGTTGGGTGAGGGGAAGAAAATAAAGCGGCCGCTCAGGGGAAACATCGAGGAGAGGGGATGAGTACGCCGGGGTCGTGTCCACTTCACGGCGGCTCTGCGCGGCCATGCAGCTGCGTGGCCGGTGCGTGGCAGCGCGCGCGAGAGCGGCGCCTGCCCGCCCTGCAACCGGGGTGGACGAGCTCGTGATCCCCTTGGATCACTGTAGCTCTCCCTTATCTCCTCTCTTTTGTCCCCTTGCGAAAATCAGCCAAAATTTGAACTAAAGTCCAAATTCCACCAAAACAAAAATTGTGCCAAAATTTGTAAGCTACAAATCGTATTTGGGTGTCCCAAGCTGATTCTCACTGGAAATAGGTTAATTTTGCCAGACAGTTTGAAAATCAGACTCAAATCAAAGAAATTCCAAATTTTTGAAATGGGGGCAAATCAGGATTTCTAAAATTACTTTTGATTTTGCATAACAACTTGAAAAACTCCCAACATGAAAGTTGCTCAACTTTTTGTGCTCTACAACTTTCATGTTGACCACTTTTCAAAATTCCAAATGGATTTTGAATTGGGGTTTTAAGTTGGAAAAGGGGACACTTTCTGGAAATCTGTATTTTCAAAATTACTTTGAATTTTGTATTGAAACTTCAAAAACTCAAAACACCAAAGTTGTACATCTTGCCCAGAGCTACAACTTTGCTTTTGAAATCAACCTCAAATTTTGCTTAGTTTTTGACTTAAGCAAAAGGGGACAAATCTAGGATCCAGAAATCAGGGTTTTCCCCCCCTTAGCTTTTCGGAAAATTTCCACCTTAGGGTTTTTAGCAACCACACAAGCACACTTTACTTCCCTAAGCTCAAGTAATCAAAGTAAACTTGTTTTAAGTTGATGCATACTAATGTGCTTAACAAATATGCTTTGCAATGCTCATGATGACATGATCCGTTTTTAGTAACCGTAACATCGAGGATGTTACAATAACTATGATAAACTAAGAACAATATAATCTTGAATATAAGCAAGTAGAGCAAAGTCATAAGCAATATATTGAAGTAGAACAAAGTCATATTCATAATATTGAAGAACAAAGATAATTAGAAAGCAATTAGAAGCACAATTAGAGAATTACCAAGAATCCTCTTGACAGATCCGGAAACCAATCGAAGATTGACTCCTTCTAGTTCTAATCCTATGTAGCTATGCTAATCTAGATATCTAATTGATGTGGTGGCTCTAATCTTGATCAGAGGCTTCTTCTCCCTTGAAGAACAATGAATTAGGGTTGAGAGGCTCTCTCCTCCAGGGGTCAGGGGGTCTGGTTTTATAGTCCCTTCAAGTGAATATGGGCCATTGGATCAAACCGACATAGATTGTATGGTTTAGATTCATCCTTTAGGTCGGTGGAGATCTCCCACGAAGCAGAGTCCTGATTGGACTCAGAGGCAGGGCGGGCGCCCAGGGTCAAGCCCCGTTTCGCCTCCGCTTCGGTCTCGTGGCTTCTGGAATCTTCTAGTTGTAAGATAATTGCGCGGAACGTTAATATCTCTATGTAATCCCCACGTGTGGGCCTTTCTTCCGTATTTCCTGATAACCCCCTGCAGAAATAGACAAACACCAAAACTCGTGGAATTCTGTCAGATAAATCCCTAAGTCTAGATGTTGATTTAATTTGGATCCTTTTCTTTATTTATTTGATAATTAAATTTGATACTTAAGGACCGTCAACACTTATAATCTGCTGCTAGGGAGAGATTGGATCCATGCCAATTGTTGTATCCCATCAACAATGCACCAATGCTTGGTTCAGTGGGTAGGTGATAAGATTGAGATTGTCCCAGGAGACTCTTCTTATGTTATTGCATCGGCAGAGGCAGACACTTATGAAAGGACCAGGTGCTTCTCAGGAGAAGTTTGGGAAAAAGATTTCCTCAAGGTTGCCGACTATGAAATTCCACCAATCCAAGCAGTCAGTTCTGCTGAAGAGTTCTAATGGATAGGTTCGCCGATGATGGAAAATTAGGCGAGGGGTTCACATCGGCCGATGACTTGGTAGAGGTAGATATAGGTAATGGAGATAAGCCTAGACCTACTTTTATTAGCGCTAAGTTAAATTCTGAGTGTAAGCATCAGTTGACCGATTTGTTAAAGGAATATAAAGATTGCTTTGCTTGGGATTATACTGAGATGCCTGGTTTAGTCCGATCAATTGTTGAACATCGGCTACCTATCAAGTCTGGATTTCGGCCACATCAGCAGCCAGCCTGCCGATGTAATCCTAATATTCTTCCTGATATTAAGGCCGAAATAACCAAACTTATTGAAGCTAAATTTATTCGGCAGTGTCGGTATGCCGAGTGGATTTCCAATGTCATTCCAATTTACAAGAAAAATGGGAAGCTTCGAGTTTGCATTGATTTTAGAAATCTTAACAAAGCCACGCCGATGGATGGCTACCCAATGCCAATTGCCAATTTGCTAGTTGATGCTGCAGCTGGACATCGAATTATTAGCTTCATGGATGGTAATGCAGGATATAATCAGATATTCATGGCTGAGGAAGATATTCCAAAGACGGCGTTTAGATGTCCTGGTCATGTTGGGCTATTTGAATGGATAGTCATGACCTTTGGTTTGAAAAATGCTGGTGCTACTTATCAAAGGGCTATGAATTTTATCTTTCATGAGTTCATCAGCAAGCTGGTGGAGATTTACATTGATGATGTAGTGGTTAAGTCTGGAAATTTCACAAAGCATCTTGCCGATCTGCGAAAAGTGTTGGAATGCACAAAGAAACATGGTTTGAAGATGAATCCTAATAAATGTGCATTTCGTGTATCGACAGGGAAATTTCTTGGTTTCATGGTGCATCAGAGAGGGATTGAAATTAGTAGACGATCTATTGATGCTATTAAAAAAATAGTTGCTCCTACCAACAAGATTGAGCTCCAATCTCTGATCGGCAAAATAAATTTTATCAGGCGGTTTATTTCCAATCTATCTGGTAAAATTGGTGCTTTTAGTCCTTTACTTAAATTAAAAGCCAATCAAGAATTTATATGGGGAGAAGAGCAACAGTTGGCCTTGGTTAGAATCAAGAGTTATTTGACAAATCCTCCAGTCTTGATTCCACCTCAGCAAGGAAAGCCCTTCAGATTATTTTTGTCTACCGATGGGATGGTCATCGGTTCGGCTTTGATTCAAGAATTTGAAGGGAAGGAGCGTGTGATTTACTATTTAAGTAGAAGATTGATTGATGCTGAGACCAGGTATTCGGCCATTGTAAAATTATGTTTATGCCTATATTTTTCTTGCACTAAGTTGAGACACTATTTGCTATCGGCCGAATGCACAGTTATTTGCAAAGATGATGTGGTCCAATATATGTTATCTATGCCAATTATTAGTGGTAGAATCGGTAAGTGGATTTTGGCAGTGTCGGAATTTCATCTACGTTACAAATCGGCTAAAGCGGTTAAAGGGCAAATTATGGCCGATTTTGTGACTCAACATCGCGGCATAGTGAAGTTGGAAATTATGCCTTGGACGCTCTTCTTTGATGGATCCACGTGTGACCGGGGGCAGGAATCAGCATAGTGTTAATTTTCCCTCAGGGAAGGAAGTACGAGTTCTCTTTGCCGATTGTTGCTACGTCAACAAATAATCAAGCCGAGTATCAAGCTTTAATCAAGGGGTTGGAGTTGCTAAAAGAAGTTCATGCTGATGCTGTTGAAATCTTCGGGGATTCTATGCTGGTTATAAATCAATTGGCTGGAAGTTATGAATGTCGAAGCAAAGTCCTGATAACTTATTACGAAAAGAGTATACAACTGTTAAGGGAATTCAAAGATTTCCGATTAGAACATGTTACTCGGTTACATAATGAGGAGGCTAATCGGTTGGCTCAACATGCCTCGGGGTATCAACCCATATTGAACATGTTATCGGCAATCAGTGCCGATGATTGGAGAAAAGAGATCATTGATTATTTAAGGGATCTATCTAAGAAGGTTGGGAGGCGTGTTCGGTTTCAAGCTACTAAGTATGTGCTCCTCGAGGATGAGCTATATTATCGGACAATCGATGGGGTTCTTCTTAAGTGCTTAGGTGATGATGAAGCTGAAAGTTTCATGGGAGAAATCCATGAAGGAGTGTGTGGAGCACATCAGTCGGCTTTTAAGATGAAATGGGTGATCAGAAGAAATGGGTATTATTGGCCGACTATACTTGAGGATTGTTTTAAGTATTTCAAAGGATGTCAAGGATGTCAGAAATTTGGCAATATTCAAAGGGCACCCGCATCGGCCATGAATCCTATCATTAAGCCTTGGCCGTTTTGGGGATGGGCTATTGATCTGATCGGACATATTTACCATCCATCGAGCAAAGGGCACAAGTTCGTCTTAGTTGCCACTGATTATTTCACTAAGTGGGTTGAAGCTATTCCTTTGAAGAAAGTTATATCGGCCAATATGATTGATTTTGTGAAAGAACATATTATTTACCGATTTGGTATTCCTTAAACAATTACTACCGATCAGGGTACCATGTTTACAACGGGAGAGTTTGATGAATTTGCAATCGGTATGGGAATTAAAGTATTGAATTCTTCTCCTTATTATGCTCAAGCTAATGGGCAGGCCGAGGCATCTAACAAAGGAATTATCAAACTTATCAAATGGAGGATTGAGGAAAATCTTAGGAGGTGGCATACATTGCTAAATAAGGCTTTATGGTCGTATCGGATGGCATATCATGGGTCGACTATGGTTTCACCTTATCAGTTGGTGTACGGACATGATGCAGTGCTGCCATGGGAGATTAAGACTGGATCTAGGCAACTATCTTTTCAAAATCAGCTAGTTGTCGATGACTATGCTACTTTAATGAAAGACGAGTTGGATGATTTAGCAGGGCATCGACTGAGGGCTTTAATAAGTATAGAAGAAAATAAAAAGAAAGTTGCCAGATGGTATGATAAAAAGGTAAAGGCTAAGGAGTTCGCCAATGGAGATTTGGTATGGAAATTAATATTACCGATTGGGACTAAAAGTTCAAAGTTTGGCAAGTGGTCTGCCAATTGGGAAGGTCCTTAACGGATAAATCGATCTACTCCTGGTAATGCCTATATTCTGGAGACTCTCGAAGGAGTTGAATTTCCCAGGGCATTGAATGGAAAATATTTAAAGAAGTATCACCCAAGCATATGGGTCGATGCATAAAAAGTTCAAGTGCCGATAACACTCCTATCGGCTGGATTGAAATGTATCTGGGACTGAATACGATGTTTGAAAAAGATGCCGATAACAGTCCTATCGGCTAGACCAAAATAATCAGGAGTTTTTGAAAGAAAAGAGCAAAACACGCCGCCGATGAAGAGTTCATACATTTAGCAAAGCTTGGATCGCCGATATGGCGCAGACGAATCTGATCGGCTTCTTCTATCTCCTTCATGTCTTCATCGGCAGAGCCCTCCACTGGCTTCAGTTTCTTCTTCATCTGCAGTGCCTTGCGAGCTTGGACCTTTCGCTCTTGTTTGAGGATCTTGATCGTCTCGTGCAGTTGGCTTTCTTCCTGTTGAGCTTGGGACAGAGCTTCTTCTGTTTCTTTGAGTTCTGCCAACAGGGCTTCCTTTTTTGCCGATAGGTCAGAGATGTTTTGTTTCAGGAGGATTTCAGAATGCTGATGCTCTTGTGCTTTTCATCGGCATGGTGCTTTACCTTCATTACTTCCTCTGAAAGCTGGGCATGAGCGGTTCTATCGGCAAGGCGCTGGGTGGCCTTTTCATACTAGAGCTGTCGACTCTCTAAGTGTGCAGCTTTGAAGAGGATCTCCTCGGCATCGGCAGAGATCTGGCCTTTGAGAGCTTTAAACAGAGCCTTGGCTGGATCGGAGTCATCAACCAATTGGGCTGTATCCTGATGAAGCAGGGCCAACAAATCTTCTAGCTTTGCTCTGATTTCTGCTGATGAAATACCAATTGCATGAGAAGAGCTTGCTTCCTCGCCTTCATCATCGGAGATTTCGATGGCAAAGGAGAACGGGCTGTCGGGAGAATCTTATTCCTGAAAAAGGAAAGGGTATAAGTAATTTGATGATGAATATTGGTAAAATGAAGAGTGATAATCAAATAGCTTGTTTCAGAGCTATTTCTCGCCTCTGGCTAGTTGAGGCTGATGGTACTACGAGTTGATCGGCCGGAGTTACCGATGGGACGATGTCAGCTAAAAATTAACAGGGGTAATTATAAGATGGAAAGATAGGTTCATCGGCAGTAATTTCATAGATAGTACTTTACCTCGAGGGGGTGCAGTGCTTGTCTGGATGGAGGAGACTACCGATGAAATGATTGATCCCACTAGATCGGTGGTCTGTTCAGGTATATCGGCTGCTATTTCTTCTGGCTGAGGTACCTCTTGTGGCTGAGGTGGAGATGGTGCTTGCTGCGTCTGGATTTCTAGAGAAGAAGGTGATGATTCCACTTGCATCGGTGACCCTGGGGGAGGAGGAGGCGTCGCTGTTCTCTGACGCTTTGCTTGTGACTTGGTACTCTTGGGGCCCTTTCTCTTTACTTGGCTGGACTGGGGGGCATCGGCAGTCATCTTGGTATTTCTGGTCTTTGCCGATCTGCCAATTTGCTGATACAATGATAGAGGTTTTATAAGTACAAGTGTAACAGAGTATTGATGGAATTTTGGTCGAAATAGTGAAAATTACCGATGAAGTTCCCTTAGCAGCCGATGTGTCCTGGAAGAATTATATGAGTATGGAATCGAATCGATATAAGTTGAAGAAGTTAAGAATTTACCTTGAAAGCTTGTGCCAAAGCAGTAGCAGCTACCGATGGGGATGTCTTCGCACGTCTAGTAGTAATTTTTTTGAAACGCACACCCCGGTGCATTAAAGCCGCCAAGCTTGGCGCATTATTACCGATACGAGAGATCCGGCCCGATGGATGGAGTTCGATCGGCCTTCCGCTTCTGCTGACTGTCGGTGGTGTATCATCGACCTGATTAAAGAGAGAGGGAGTAAGTTACCGATGAAAATAAAAGTAATATAAGGAAATTGAAGCATCGGTTGGAAACTTACAGTGTTCTCGGGAATTTTGTACTTGGGGTCGATCATGCCGCGGTACGTAAGTGCCGATCTGCAGAACAGGTGTTCTTTCCACTCCTCCCACCACTGCTTGTATGCCTGAGTGATGAAGAGAGCTGGAATCCAAGCCGATAGATCGACATCTGTATCGGCATTTGGTGAAAGTTGAGCTATTCTGATCCACTCGAGATTGCTGGTTATGGTTTCCCTTGGTTTCACCACATCAGCGTAACATAGCGCAATCGGCAGCTGTCCAAAGGCTAGTTGGCGAGCTAGTGCCGATGGGTTATAGAACTCATAAGTCAGATTGGAGGCTTTCCACTGCCAAAGAAATTCACTATTATAGCTCTTGGAGTGATAATTGCCATCATCAGATCATGGTTCTTGTTGAGAGCGTTGTCAAAGGGATGGAAAGTCAGAAGAAATCTGGTGTCTGGATCGTCATAAGGCATCCATGTTCGCTGCTCTCTGGTCAGATCCTCATAAAGAGTTTGAAAAAATCAGCTAGCCTCATCTTCATTGCCTCCAGTGTCAGGCAAGACTATGGCAGCTTCACCATAGTTCAGAGGAGAACGAGTTGCAGATTCTTCTTCATCCAACTCAAGGTCTTCGGCTATGTCTCTAGGGAAGCGCTGTGCGAAGAGGTCAAATCCGAGGCGCTTATGCATGTGAACACTAAGCCACATGTTGATGAACCACCAGGGTCCCCCTAGATTGCCGATGGACTGGCCTAGCAAGAGTTTCTTAGCTACCTGATAAAGGAGGTGATAAACAACACCGAGCAAGTATCGGCCAAGAGGAAATCGGCCACCATTGGCTAGTTTCTCTGTTGCCGATAAGTAGACAGAGGTTGGTCTTGCTGATCGGCCACAAAATACAAACTTATCCATCCACATGTTCAGGAAGATTGTCTGCTCCCTCTCCCCGATAGATCCTGTCTTTCGGTACTTCTGAATATATCCAGACCAACCGCCGATAGCGCGAGTTTCTACTTTAGCACTGGGCTTGGTGTCAAACAGGTTACTACTATCGGCAGTGGAGATGTCTAAGCCGGTGAGCATGAGTACATCAGCAAGAGTGGGTGAAGCAGGGCCATGGCCGAATACAAAAGCATTGAGCGTGTCTGACCAAAAATACAAGACAGCTATCAGCAGTGACTCGTTTCTCTCCATATCGGCAAGAGAAAGTCTGATGCGCTGGTCTAATTTCCGTTCACCCCACTGAACTTCATTTGAATGGCTGACTCTCAAGAACCAGTCTTTCCATCCCTTGGTAGGACTGGGCCAGGAACGAAAGGCATCTTTCCATAGATCTAAAGAAAAGTTTTCGGCTCTGAAGGGGATTCTATTTGTCTCTACATTTATTAGATCGGTGGGATATGGATTTCCTAACGGGCCGAGACATTGGAAGTGAGGTTGATCAGTAGGAATTACGATCTTATCAGCCAAATCCTAGAAAAGTTTTGAGGAAGAAAGAACAGAAAGAAAAAGGGAGTACTCAGTAAAAGAATTACAGATGAACAAGAATACAGCAAAAGTAAAAAGAAGAGGGATGATGAACTAACCTCGGGGACGATGAAGTTGATGGCCATTTCCTCTTGAGGGAAGGAGAGATCGAAGGCTTTGAGGGTTGTTGGAGAAGATCCTTGTTGAAGTTCTCGAAGTTCTCAGGCAATGCCGCCGCCAGGAAAGTGAATTTTGAGCTGTAGAATGATAAGATGGAGAAGGAGTACCGGAGAAGGAAGTATTTATAGGACGAAACGGGCAGGGGCAAATCTGACTTATCTCTTTGCAGCATCCGTGAAATCCGAGGGTGTTCAGGTGGATAGGGTAACTATTCGCACGGTAATCAAGGGATTGCGCAGGTGATTTGACGGCAAGCGGTCATAATTTCGAAGATTTCACTGTGCAAGATCGCCGGTCGGCCCATCGGCAACTTTCTCTAACGGTAATATTGCCGATGAGCGCATAAAGTGGAGAGATTTGGTTCAGAGGTTGAGAAATTCGAGGAATCTGTAGGAGGTTGTTTAGATTTGGCGATTGATTACCAAATTGGGAAAAATAATTGCAGAAAGGCGTCATTACTGCAGAGAATTTCAGAGCATTAATGATTTTATACTCCGAAATTGGGGGGCATGTGTTGACACCGTTTTTTGACACGTATCTCTGGATACGCATCTAGAGTTAATGAAGCGTAGATCGGCAGATTGGGCGATAGTGGCTAGTCTACAGGGAAGTTGCCGATGGAGAAACAACTGAATATAACTAAGTCTAGGGGTAGTGATGCCGATGACCAGTTCCAGTGTTTACCGATGGAGGCAGCAGGTAGTCTGCCGATGACTCTGAAGAAAAGCGCGGAAGTTACCGATTGATTCGTAGCGGTGTCCCGATCGGTTACGAGGGATAGTTTAATGTTTTCTTTAGTTATTAGAATTCATTTTGTGTACGGTTTCCGTTTAATTTGGAATTTGAGTCCTAGTCGTGTCTGGTTGTAATTCTTCGAACAGGGTATAAATGTAGACCCTAGGGCAATGTAATGAGGAAATCTATCAATCAATCAAACACAAAATTTTACTCATACTCTAGCATCTACTTTTCAACGACTTTGTCATATTTTCTTTTTTATTACGAGCTCTTAGGAATTCATCGACTTAAGCTCGGCGTGTTCTCGAGTTCTGTGTGAGCACCTCTTGGCCGTGACATCCGGGCGCATCGCTGTTGTCGGGACCAAAGTGTTCGAGTTAACACCTTTGTTGATTGTAAGGTCAAATCGGCTGGCACGCCTTAACGTTTGAATCGGGTATTAGCCCTTTGTGTTTATAGATCAGCTTTTGCACCAACACAAATATTTTAGTGCAGCATGATCAGTGTAAACAAATATTTTAGCTCCAACTAAATAAGATCTAAATTTATCAATGGCAAAAACAACAGCCAGAAGCTCTTTTTCAGTGGTTGCATAATTAAGTTGAGCTCCTGTCAAAGTTTTACTGGCATAAGCAACTGCATGATGCTTCTTATTTTTAGTTTGTCCCAAAACTGCCCCCATAGCATAATCACTAGCATCACACATAATTTCAGAAGGCAACGACCAATCAGGGGGTTGAATGATTGGTGCAGAGTTGAGTGCTTTCTTTAATAAATTGAAAGATGTTAGACATGCATCATCAAATTCAAAAGGAGCATCCTTGGCAAGCAAGAGGGTAAGTGGTCTAGCAATGAATGAAAAATCTTTTATGAATCTATGATAAAAACCAGCAAGGCCAAGAAAGCTTCGAATTCCTTTTATATTCACAAGTGGAGGTAGTTGTTCAATTACTTCAATTTTAGCTTTGTCTACCTCAATTACTTCAATTTTAGCTTTTATATTCCTTCTCTAACCATAAAATGACATTTTTCCCAATTAAGGACTAAGTGCTTTTCTTCACATCTTTGCAAAACTTTGTCTAAGTTTTCAAGACAACTATCAAAAGTTTTTCCATAAACAGAGAAATCATCCATGAAAACTTCCATAATCTCTTCAATCATATCAGAAAATATAGACATCATGCATCTTTGAAAAGAAGCTGGTGCATTACATAACCCAAAAGACATTCTACGGTAAGCATAAGTTCTGTATGGGCATGTAAATGTGGTTTTGCTTTGATCATCAGGATGGATCGGGATCTGGTGATACCCTGAATATCCATCTAAGAAACAAAAGAACGAATGGTTCGCTAATCGCTCTAGCATCTCATCTATGAAAGGTAAAGGAAAATGATCCTTTCTCATGGCTTTGTTCAGTTTTCTATAGTCTATGCACATCCGCCATCCTGTGACGGTGCGTTGCGGAATTAGCTCATTCTTTTCATTCATAATAACAGTCATGCCTCCCTTTTTAGGCACAACTTGGACTGGGCTTACCCACTCACTGTAGGATATATAATCCCTGCATGCAGCAACTTTATAACTTCCTTTTTAACTACCTCTCTCATTGTGTTGTTAAGTCTACGTTGGGGTTCTCGAGAAGGTGAAACAGAAGGATCTGTTCAAATACGATGGGTACAAATCATAGGACTAATTCCTGTAAGATCTTGAAGTGAGTAGCCAAAAACTGAGTGCTGTTTCTCACAAGGATCTGTTGGAATACGATGGGTACAAATCATAGGACTAATTCCTGTAAGATCTTGGAGTGAGTAGCCAAAAACTGAGTGATGTTTCTCAAGAATGGTCATTAATCGCAAAGTTTGCTCGTGAGTGAGTTTATCACTAATGATCACAGGAAACTCTGGATTATTGTTTAGGAAAGCATAGATAAGGCCGGGTGGTAATGTTTTAAGCTTTGTGGGAGGTCTAGGCGTTTCTGCAAACTCATCTAAGGGTTCAGGTTCAGAAGGTTCGGCCTCTTCTTCTGTGAAGAAAGGAGTTCCGTCTTCTAAGTCTGGTTCATCTAAAAGCTCTAGAGATGCAGCCTTTACCTCCTCCATAGGATCAGGCAAAAGATATGAATCGACCTTATTATTTAAGGAGTGTGAAATTGTTATGGGAAATTTAAAAGTTTTTTCAAAAGAAATGTGTAGCTTTCCAGTATGACCTTCATAAAGGAGTCTTCTAAAAGGTTGTCTTATCAATAGGTCGAAGTCACATGTATCAAAGATATAAAAGTTCAAATGAACCATGGAGCCTTCTACCGTAAGAGGTAGGACATTAATAATTCCAAGACTGGGGACTAATCGTCCCGAAGATTCCTTTATGACTTTTGTTGTGGGGGTTAAGACAAGATTTTTAAATAATTTAAGTGCAAAAGATTCAGACATGATGTTGATCCCCACAATAGGATTATAGAGAGCATCAAATCGATCAGAATCATAAGCACAGCGTATAGTTATAGAGGGTGTGTCCAAACAGATCACATCAGAGGAAAGCTCTGATTCCTCCAACCACTCGCTACTCATGACTGAGATAAGCTCTCTCAATTGATGTTCAGATGGTAAAAAAATGCTAAAATGGCCGTTTTGGGGTCTATTAGTAGAATGGTAGTTTGAAACGTTTCTAAAATCGGCAGAAAGATCAGATTCTATATCCAGCATGAAGTCCGGTGGTGGAATTTCTTCCTTTTGTGGCTCAAAACTTAGGATAGCTAAAGTAGATGGAGAATTTGGCAGAGTGTCTACTTCGGCTTCGTGGGTTTCATCATGAAGGGTATTATCCATCTCAGCTTCTAGGATTCTATCTAGGATCACTCTAGCATCATCAGTAGGGATGCGAAAGAGAGAACCTCTAGACATTGTATGTAGCATTTGTTTATGATCTTTTTGAAGACCTCGAAAAAAGTGAAATAAAAGAACAGGGTCTTCAAGATTAAGGTTTGGACCAGATTCTAAAAGATCAGAAAAACGTTTCCAGGATTTTCCCAAAGTTTCATTATCTTTTTGTTTAAAAGATAGGACTTCGAGTCTAAGGTCGCCGATACGGTCGAGGGAATAAAAATCTAGACAAAAGTTGGCTCGTAAAACTCCCCATTCACCTCGTTGTTGACTTACCTTCTGACTGTACCATTGTCTAGCTTCTCCCCTTAAAGAAAAAGGAAAAAGCTTCCAACATAATGTTTTATCAGAAATGCCTTCAATGCGAAGACAATCACATGTTTGCTCAAAATATCTAATATGAAGGTAAGGGTTTTCGTCTTCCTTTCCCCAAAAAGATAGGTTTTGAATCATGGCAATCAACCTAGAACTTAACCTATACTGGGATGTTTGGATAGGCTGTGATGACTCCCATGGTAAAAGGTCAGTTACTGAAGGGATTGCAGATTCATGGATTGATTTAGAATCTTGGTTGTCCATAAGGTAAGAATAAAGAAAATAAATAAAGAAAATAAAAGATAAGAAAAGGTAAAAGTATAGATACAAGCTAGTAACAAGACTCATGGTTATCTCAGCAAACCATCTTTCTCCCCGGCAATGGCGCCAGAAATGCTTGTTGATATTTGGGAACGCAATAAGGAATTGATCCGCAAGCACACGGATATCGGTGAGCACTTCACCCGAAAGGTTATCCAGAGTATCATATTTATTTTTATACCACTAGAAGAAAGAGTGCATCTAACTAACCTGGTCTATTACTACTAACCTTTTAGGCTACAAAGAATGTTTCTCGATTTGAGTGATAAATAGAGAAGACTACAACCGTAATCTCTTTCTAACCTTGGTAAGGATGATCAACTGCTCTATTGGGGAAGCTTACGGAATCTAGACACCACAGAGGATGTTCAACCCGCACCTATAAACCCTATCCTTCCTGCTAACGAGATATGGTCTGCAAAGGTAACTCAGAAATTTCACGTTCCTCGCTACTACCACGGTCCAGCTAGTCAGGGGATATCTATGAGTATCCTAGCCCAAACACCACGTCTACGCTAGAGATGATTACTCTAAACTCTACGCGAAGAGATTAAAGTAAACTTATAAACCAAAGAACAATAAAACAAGAACTTACTAGAATTTAGAAGTCGAAATACTAAAGAATCCTAGGAGCAAGCTTCGGGTTAGGAGAACTTGATCCCGCAGGTACAACCTCGGAGTAGACATCGACAGGCCAGGCTTCCTCCGATCTACACCTCCACTCTATCTCTCTCAATCTAGTAGAAACTAGAAGATCTAATTCTACTCACATTGGATGCTAAGCCCTAAAAAAGTCTATTTAGAGGAGAGGTATTCCTTCGAGGGCTCCTCTCAACTCTATGATGAACTTCTCTCCTCCAGGGGCCAGGGGGTCTGGTTTTATAGTCCCCTCAAGTGAACATGAGCCGTCGGATCAAAGCGACATTGATTGAACAGTTATCCTTGATCCTTTAGGTCGGTGGAGCTTGGTCCGCGAAAAGAGTTCTAATTGGAGTCCAAAGGGGGGCGGGCGCCCTGGTCTCCTGGGCGGGCGCCCTGGGCCAGGCCTCGTTCGGCCACCGCTTTGTTCTCGTGGCTTCTGGAGTCTTCTAGATGGTAGAAAATTGCACGGTGCGTTGATATCTCTATGTAATCCCGACATGTGGGCCTTTGTTCCTTATTTCCTGATAACCCCCTGCAGAAATAGATAAACAACAAAACTCGTGGAATTCTGTCAGATCAAACCCTAATTCTAGGTGTTGTTTACATATTAGTCCTTTCCCTTGTTTATTTGATAATTAAAATTGATACTTAAGAACCGTCAACAGTGCTTTCTTCTTCTTCTTGCTTTTCTTGGGCCCTCGATTGGGGCCCTCATCATCATCGGCTGGCGCCTTGCTTCTTCCTTCGTAGCTGAAGAAAGCGCCGACTGCTTCCTGCCCTGCAGCATAGTTTGCCACCACGTCCATTAGCTCGTCGACAGTCTGAGGGCGATTCCAACCCAACTCCCGCACTAGGTCTCTGCAGGTGGTGCCTGAGACAAAGGCCAGGATGACGTCGTGGTCGGGGATGTGCGGCAGGTCGTTGCGCTGCTTCGAGAAGCGTCGAGCATACTCTCGGAGAGTATCTCCTGATTTCTGCTTGCACTTGTTGAGGTCCCATGAATTGTCGGGTCGTATGTATGTCCCTTTGAAGTTGCCCTTGAACACCCTGACCAAATCAGTCCAATCTTGGATCTGGTTGGCAGGGAGTTCTGTAACAGAACTGCCCAAATTATAAGACATTAAGCCTGATAGCGACCATTTGCATAGTCAAACCATCGATGCTTAAGCCCATATAATCCCTGTAGTCTGTGAAATCTCGAAGGATTTCAAACCACATATCGTACATACAGCCAAGATCGTAATAAGTTTAACGGTCACCATCCACAGTTACATCCAGTTCATAAACATCCATCAATTACATCGGGGTGCTTAAAGTTATTACAAACCAAGTTCTCAAGTAGTGGAAGCTTAATAGTTTCAAAATACACACACACAAGTTTAGTTGATACAGTGCCATAGTTTGGTCATTCCCACAAAAGCAAAAGAGAAGACAGAGTGACCATCGCCCTTGGTCTAGTCATCGCCCATAGCTGGGTACAAGCAGAGGATGCAATAACCATAGTACATTTGACCATCTGCAAAACAACATGGGAGTAGAACCCTGAGTACGAGGATGTACTCAGCTAGACTTACCCGTCATAAACCAAAAATAAAGACTCTTCAAGGATCATGAAGGCTATATAGTGGGGTAGCTGAGACTTTTGCATAAAAGCATTGTTCAACTAAACATAGTCTAAAAACCTTTCTTCTTTTAATTAGCTCAAGTTCAATATTATTATTACCTATTATCTAGGTTTGCACCTGTACTATTACAAGCAAGTGTAGTAATATGATGGTACCTCATCATAGCATTCATGAAACCATTTATCATTATAACCCAAGTGTTCTATAGTCCTTACTACGAGGACAGGGCTCATGTCAAGTGCTCACTATCCAGGAGCGATGGCGATTCGAATCGATTTCTAACCAGCTGGCGAGGTATAAACCCTGAGCAGGCTGAAGACTTCACCTGCAACATGGTGGGATAAACCCTGAGTACTCGAATGTACTCAGCTAGACTTACCCAATAGGAGAGAAAATAAAAGACTCTCAAGGATATGCAAGGCTTTTTGGTGGAGTTGGTTGGATAGCATAACTTTGCCAAAAAGAGCATTACTATCATGAGTCCTTACTTTCAACCTTTAATCAATATTTTAGCATCAAGTTCAATTAAGCTACCATAGCTAGATTTTGCACCTATTCTATAGCAACCACTTGGTTAATGAACATCACATTAATAACCATATCCGGTTTATCATGTAGCCATCGTCATCATCATAACCATTAAGTTTCGTTTAGTGTATCTACGTTGCCGCTGCTCGAGTCAAGTTCTCACTATCCGGGAGAGACGGCGATTCGAATCGATTCCTATCCAGCTGGAGGGGTATTCCTGCACTCACCCAGGCGTACTTAGCTAGAGTAGCTTGGATCACCTTTAGCACAACTCCGGAAAAATTTGCGGGTCCGTACGGCGCTGCAACCCCAGGGACCGCCAATCTGCCAGGGTCAGGACTCTAACCTGACTCCTCGATCTTACGCCATTGACTCCCCGCACATCCTTACCACCAACCGGGGTGCGCACTTAAACCGAACGGGGTATCCGGCCGGAGATGCACTCGTAGGCTTCGCAGTCGGAACGACTTATCCGGCCAGCTAACTGGTAGGCATGCGTTCAACATGACACGAGGACGTACAGCGAATCGGTCCTTAGCCGACACAGACGGGGATAGATTCACACCCAAGACCTCCATGCCTTGTTGCTTCACTATCGTCATCCCGCCCGGTCTCAAATTCATTATTAGCACATGGTTATTTCCACGATAGCAAATATAGCCAACCGTGATCAGGTATCCACCTATCTCTCGCAGGTGACAGGAAATCACCTGGCTTCTACCGAGCTAAGCATAGAACGTTTTCCTTATACTAGTAAGGGTTCAGGGTAGTTTCATATAGTGGACAAGGTAGGAATATATGCACCAACGGTTTCATTCAACTCCTATCACCTAATGCATCATATAAAGTTATACTCTTGTGCTTTTATAAATAGAGAGGGTAGGAGACTTAGAATGCTCCGGGGCTTGCCTGAAATCCGACACAAGTCAATTAAGTTAGCTTGCGCCATCTTGACGACATCCAAGTTCGCAACACTTGTGTAGTCCTTCCATTGCCCAGATAGGTCCACCACCATGTCCTTTACGTGGTTCATCTAGCGTAGCTAAATGAGATGCAAGATGCAAGTGTATGAACACATAGAAGTGCAATAGACAAAGCATCACACACAAGAAGCATGGCAAGAGCATGGTTACACTAAACATACTTAAGCACATCTCATTGCTCAACTTAATGATTACACAACCAACATGCTAAGTCAACAAGGAAAGCAACACTAAACATATTAGACATGGCATACATGTTTCACAAGGTTTCAGGTATATTTACTTAGCCATCACCAAAGACATGAGTCATACATAGCAATATACCAAGCAACAACAATACAAGGAATCTGCCATTTTTAGGACTCTTAACAGCAGCTGAGTAAATAAATCATAACTGGAGTTACAGAACACGAAAAGTCATGCAAGAAGACATTCTGGAAAGCTTAAGAAATTATCTACATTTTATATTTAGATATCAAAGCATGATTCTCAATTTAAGCTTGTCGAAATTATAAAGTTCCAGAATCTGTCCCTGCCAAACAGAGAGCAGCTATTTCTGAAATCAAACTTTGAACATTCATAACTCACAAACCACAACGCCAAATACTACCAAATTTTAATAGCAGCTAGATAAATAAATTATCTACTACTTTGATAATAACAAGATTCCCAGAAAACATCATTTACATATTGTAATCCAAACAGTTCTACAAACTGTCCAGAAACAACAATTGCAAACAATTAATTATTAACTTATGTTTCAAACATGCATTTGAGCAAAACCATTGTTACCAACAGTCTGCACATAACTAAATAACACCAGAAAATATAGTGGTCATTACCAAATAAATTTATTTAATGCCTTTCTTAATTTATTTGGATAATAAGGTGAATTAAAAAACATATAACAAAAGTATTCAATAAATTCCAACAAAATTACAGTAGCTTCTAAATACTATCCATAGTCCACTGTATAAATTTCACTGCATCTGAATAAAGATATCAACATCTATGAAAAAGACAAATTGCTATTGCAATTAACCATGTGAGAGCAAGATAAATGCACAAAACATATTTTCTTCAAACACATGGCCATATCATACATAAACATGATACAACAAAATCAAAGGATTGTATTGGAACAACATTTTCCAATTTTCCATTTTTATTTACAATTATAAACCATTTATCAAGATCCATAAAGACATCTCTGTCCAAAACATGGACAGAATCTATCGTGCCATATTAAACAGCCATAACTTGAGTTTCATATGGCCATAAATTATGGTTATGTACTTTCTAGAAAGCTTACTAAATTATGAACAACTTTGTTATAAACATCTAGAGGTAAATCTACCACTAACAAGGACTTACATAACAAACAATGCTTTAAACTACTATAACTAAACAAATGCTTAACCAAAATTTTTGCTATTTAGCTTGGTGGAAACCTTATGAAAAGTACTACAACTCATATATTTTCATCCAGGCATGATTCACAACCTAACTGAGCCAAACAATACAAACATGCAGACATACTCAGAATATGAGCAAAGCAACACAGAGCATTTGTTATTTTTATAACTCTCAATCTATCATGCCTAAATTCATGAAACTTTTACCAGAGATCTGATATCATATGAAAAGCTTGTCACAGTATTTTCACATTTATGTGAGCAATAAAACAGTGGTTATGAAAAAGACAAATATAACAAGCAATCAAAACCGAACTGCATAAATCTATTTTTACCGCTAAAACTGCATACTAAACCATGCCATATTATAGATCTACTGCATATAGAATTTCAAAAGGATTCCAAAAAGTCCATATTTGCTAATTTACGATTTTTCTACGATTTTATATGGATTTTCAAAGTTCCAGCTTTTCTCCAAAACAAATAGGTCCTCAGAGTACTATTCATCTGAGTCTATGACAGTGCAGAAAACCCCTGGATTTAGTCGAATTTATCCCCGAGGTCCCTGGTCGCGAGGAAAACAGGGGACCTCGCCGGAGGTTCCTGTTCTGGCCGGCTGAGGCCTCGTCGGCGGCGATGGATGGGTGGGGAAGCATCAGGGCATTGAGCCACACCCATAGGTGGCCACGGCTTGGCTAAAGATGGCCCGTGGCGGTCCGGCCACGCACGCACACCGACGGCGGCGACGGCGGTGGCACGCTGGCGACCATGGCGACGGATTCGGACGGCGAGCGCGAGCACGAGATGTAGGAGATGGAGGCGAAGCTATTGGTGGTGTTTGCGGGCAGTGAGAATGGGCAGAGTGGCAAGAACGGCATAGGGGCCGGAGCTTCGCGACAGCCATGGCGGACGCGGCCGCGTTCGTGAGCTCAGAGCGAGGGCGAGGTGTGGAAGTGGCAAAGGGGGTGGAGAAGGATGTAGAGAGGGTGCTCGGGGCTCGGCCCCATCCACATTGAGCGCGGACACGCGGAGGGCACGCGGCAAGATGAGGAAGCGCGAGCTTTGCATGGCTGTCCACGCGTCCTCCCATTGACGCATTTTGCCGAACAGCTGGCGTGCGACGGTGTGGCCAGTGTGGGACGTGTTTTTGGGCTCCTTCCGGGCAGATATGGACATTGGGCCAAAAACAAGAATTGCTCTACTCGGCACACTCTACAATTCTCGTTTAAGGGTCATGGTCATTAGTCTTGTAGATTAGTAGATAATTTGATGCCAACCTTTGAGTGTCAATGAATTGATAGTGGTTAGCAAAACTCAAAATTGATGACCTAACCGAAGTCAAACTGGTGTCATCTTTTGGTATGCTCTTGCCCGCAACATGTACTCCAACTTTTATTTTGGGACCCAAGCAAGTTGTTTGTAAGAATTAGGAGAACGCGGAATGCCAACGTAATGAACTGCAAACCTAGTCTTAGAAACTCTAAGTGCTAGAAATTATAGCAAATTCAATCTTGTGACTATTATTTGACATGATTAGAAGATGATTCAGACTTAGTAACTTTATCAAAGATTGTAGTATGCAAACTATACTACCACTTTTACGAAAGGACCTTCTTCTGGTTCAGCATGGTTTGGAAGATACAAGGCTCCCAACTAGGGTACCCAAAACTGAGCACCTCAGGACTTGGCCAAAATTCTGGAGTTCCAAAACAGCACTGCATTGAATATTATAAACTTAATTTGACTAGGTTAGATACAAAACAAGCTCTTGATCATTAAACAAAGTTTGTTCTAAAGAATCTAAACTACAACTTTCATTTAAGGTCAAACCTCAGAACTAGTACTGAAGTCAAACTTTTACTTTGGTCAATGCAGCAACTTGATAAAGCTCAAACTAAGGTTTTAGGCTAATTGAAGCATTTTCTAGGCACAAGCTCAACATGTACCCTTCAAGACTTTTGTTGTAGAGTTCATCTAGAGTCATTTGGGCAAGGTTGCAAGGATTGCTTGATGACCTATGGTTCTATTCCCTTAATGAGGTCATTCCAACAAGCATGTAACTTATCATTTCATGTGACCTTTTGATTTCAAACTTCTTGAAACTTTTTGAGTGATCACTATAGGCAGTGATGGAGGTGGGACACATGAGAGATGTTCCATTAATGTCACCCAAGCATGCACTTTGAAATGGGCCTATATGTAAGCAAGGGTGTGTTCTCCAAGTTTAACTTGCGGCTCACTTTCATGGATTGACTTTAACATGGTCATCACCACCTATCATGACATGTTTGAGCTCAAAACCTAAGGTCTAACTCGTGGCAAACACCTGGGGTGTTACAACCCTCCCCCCTTAAAAGAATCTCGTCCCTAGATTCAGGACAAAAGACTTCTAAGGGTAGAGAAGTATGTTATTCACTTCTAACATTGGCGATAGCAGTCAACTACTTATCCCCGAGCATCAGAGAGGCTAATTTGGTCAAGACACTTTCTCATACTGGTTCTTCATAGTGAACCTTTGTCTAAAGAATTTCCTTTATTTACTTCCGTGAAGTATTGTTTCTTTGGGAGGAATTCAAGACAACATAGTTCTTCATTCCCAATGTATGATGGATGGTTCAGAGCAGAGTAAACTACTCAATACAATGTTTCCATCTATGTTCACAAGGCTCAAAAAGCAGTCCTCTAACAGAATGGCTTGAGTACAACCTTCCGTAGGGGATGAGATTATGAACTAGTTAAACATCCTTTGAGGTTATGAGAAACCAGCTAACCAACAAACGATGTCTATTTTGGTCACAAGGTCTAATCACTTAGATGCCAATTGATGGAAAGCTACATAAGGTTCCATGTGTGTAGTTCTCTTTCTCTGATAACAGCACTGTATTATCTGAGTCTATCAAGTCAATGCTCACCATTCAAGGAATTTCATGACTCCAAGTGTTAACAATTACCTAGGTCGTATCAAACACAACCTCTTGGGTAAAAGGAACATAGAAGATACCCAAGACATGTTAGCATTAGATAAGCATTGCTAAAGACAGATGATAGCAAGGTATAGAGGACAACAACAGTTGCAAGTATTCACCGAACTAGGGAAACAAGCCATGATCAAGCAAGTCAACTACAATTTTCCATCACTAAGTAGTTGCTTAGTAAGATCGGTCGGTTTGCACAGTAGTGAAATAGCTTGGTGAAACTTCTTTTGACATTGAGGATTCTTTTTTTTGGATCAAACAACAGCTCTAAGATTATAAATCTAAGATTTGTTGTTTAACACCTTTCCAATTATTTTTGACTTGTAGAACTCCTAGATTGCTCAACTATCGGTTGATGTGATAGGGTAACAGCTAGGCACCAAAGGTGAAAGGAGGCTTTTCTAGGTCATCCTAAGGTTCATCCAATCAAATTTTAAACAAAAATTTTGATAGCACCACACACAGAATGATGCTGACCGAGGGACATACTTTCTCTAACTTGTGACCCAGATATAGCATCTAGCATATATGTGTGATGGTCCAAGAGGGAAATGACTTGACAACATTGGGTTTAGAGAAGGGAATAGTATTTGCATCGTTGATCAATCTTATTGTTTTCTTCGCATGGCACTATTTTATGAGACATAGCCTTTAGGGATATCATGGAGCCGTTTTCAAGATAGTGATTAACCTTCTAACTAATAACTAATCAGTTGTCTCTAAACACCAAAAGTTCCAAAATTTTCTTCTTTGGTGGTAACAATTGTGGTTGATGCATTTGTAGGCAGTCAAGATCAAAGATAGCCAAAAAGGAGATCACAATAGAGATGGTTGATTATAACTGTGTGATCACCATGATCAAGATTTGGATCAATTCTTGTCTGACTGATAACTTGTCCAACTTTAATTGTTGTGCGCCCTTTTGGATTCAACAGGTGGACGACAAAAGTTACTCACTAAACGAATGATATCACTGCATGGGTAACAAATAGAGTCTCTTGTCTACCATCCCTTGCAGTCTGTTAAGGTTTATGTTGGTAACCTATTCTTCAAAGGTTATCTTCTTAGCAACTTCAGAAGAAAGTTCGATTACATATGTTTGATATAGATCTTCTGATTGGACGTAAGGAATGATAACCAAGGACAAGCTCATGAGGAGATAACACAGTGGTGTAGTTTTATAATAGATCATGACTAGCAACCACAATACCAGCGTGTGCCGAGCAGCACGTCCTTGTGTCTGCAGCCACAAGATGCTCTCGGTTTCATCACGGCACCGTTAGTCATTAATCACGACGCTATTACCGATCTTACAACCAACATGAAATCTCACATGACATAGGTAGGTCTTGCATGGACAAGAATCATGTGCAAGTCAAAATTAAGCAAGCAAAGATGATAGCGAGATTTAGAGGTAACAACTAGAAGGTTAAAGGATGAGAACACGACACAAGACATAAATGGATATGCCTTATGCCCATCAAGGTCATTACCTAACGATTAATTTATGAGATGCGGTCTTGTTGGGTAGGAACATGAGATCAAAATTGATAAGCATCCCAAGACTTGGGGAGGCTGGAGATGAATTAAGCAAACTCCAAAGGTAAAAACACTACCCGATCAGAGATCTAGATGATAGGGAGTTACATGATTTGTAAAACAAAAGATTTCCAAGATTTATGCAGCAAAAGATTGCCTTACACAAGCTAGGTTTTGGAAGATGCAATTGGGAGGTCCATCAGGGATTTGGTATGGTCTCCGTAACTAGCAAAGAACAACTATAGTCAAAAGCTTTGTATAGCAAGAACTCATCCTAGCTAGTTGGCTAGACAAGGATATTTCCAAACGGGTGCAGGACAACCATGGTATATGCAAGCATTTGAGGGTCTGGACTTTGGTTTACGTAACAAGCATAGGCATGGATGCCCTAACATTCAAAAACTAACAGTCAAGTCTATAAGCTCGGCTCCTAAGAGATGGAACCTAATTTGATACAACCAACACACAACATAACTTGAGCGTCATTCTAAAATAAAGCTATTTAACACTCATGCTTGTCGAGGACAAAACAAGATACAACCAAGGCAAGATCTAGATAACCAACATCCACACAGCACAACTGTTTTAAGCAAGTACTTGAGAAAACTCAAACAATCACACCTAAACAACCACTACTAAGCACAAAGCTTACGTATAACAAGCATTTATCTATAGCAATACAACACATTTGTCCCACATACAAGTATTATGATACCATATGTGCCACAAAGCAAGTGGACGTGGCTCAGTCCTTTAGGGAGAAGATGATTTTGAGATAAATAGTGAAAGGGCTCCAAAAGATTTTTGGCATGGCTGCACTATCATGCAAATGGACATACCACAACCAAGAGTTTAGCATTTAGGAAAACTCAGCGGGGAAAGGTTATCAAACCTACAGAGCTAATTCAAAACTTAACAAGGTTGAAAAAGAATAGCAATCAGCTTTGCCTAAACTAGGATAGAGAAGTTGACATAAATTTTAGAAAATGGTAATTAAAGTTCTATTGATCCAACAAACATGATCCTTAATCTTATGGAAAACTTATCAAGTCATCTATAATCCTTTTTTTATTATCATCTTAAAGAGCTTCTACAGCTAACATGCACAAACAATACAAAGAAGACATATCTATTCAGATTTTTGACAGATTCTGTCATTCTACTTCACAAGCTCATAACATATGATTTAAACCACCAAAAGTAGTGATCTAAGACATTTTGGAAACCTTAACAGAGGTACTACAGTTCTTATATTAACTCCAAGACATGATTCTATATGCACACTAGTCAAACAAACTCAACATTCAGATCTGTTCAGAACATAATCAGGATCTGCCAACAAACTTCATAGGTTCATAACTCCTAAACCATCAGGCCTATGGTCATGAAATTTTAGGATAGACTAGATATTGAGGTTGGCTACAACTTTGGTATTCACTATACTTACAGAAAACACCATTATTGTTATAAAAACACTACTAGAATACAAACTGCTCTAGCAGCCAAAATTCAACACACATATCAAGCAATGTTTTCCCTTGTTCTATTAACAAGAGAGCACACACATGTATAACTCCAGTAGCTATAAACATTATTACCTAGATAAACAATAATTTAGTTTGGTGACAAGGAGGGATTAACATAAGAATTTCAATTGATTAAGTGAGGTTACAGCATTTGCAAACACTTGCATGAGCAACGTATTCACCACTTGGCTAAACAAGCGGACACCTACAAGTTCAAACATATAGCCTCAACTATTTCTATTATAGGTAGGCCAAATTTTTACTTAGTTAATTAAAATTAGAGGCATCACAGAAAACATCAACATACATGTTCACCGACAAGCTTTAGTTTTCAAAGGATTGTAGTTTCTACTACTACTAACTTAGCATTCCTATAGAAGCAACATTTCAAGGCTAGACACATCACACACTACTTCCAAGTAAAACTATTCAAGTAGTATGGAACATGGCAATTTTTGTCTAGCTTACACAAGGAAGACAGTAACATCATGTCAATCACAAGTTACTTATCATTAGAACAAGGATGAGAGAAGAATAATTATGGATAGTGCAACAATCATGATGATGCATGCTTCATCTTATTCGTTTTCACAAAATTGCCGGCCTAAGGTGGCAATCACGTTCTATGTCGGTGGCATAACACGTACTCTCTCGACATATAGCTAGTCGTCAACTACGTTCAATCTATGCATTCGTGGTTAGTGTACCTGCAGAAGAATTTCATTTCAGCCCAACCCATCAATAGTATAAGTACAGAAATGAAAGTCTGGTCTCTAGGTTGAAAGCTAAATACTCCAATATATATTCCCTAGGTTTAATGCCTTTCTTAATTTATTTGGATAATAAGGTGAATTAAAGAACATATAACAAAAGTATTCAATAAATTCCACCAAAATTACAGTAGCTTCTAAATACTATCCATAGTCCACTGTATAAATTTCACTGCATCTGAATAAATTTCAAGCTGCCCTACGCGTTCTACGGCTCAAGGCGAACTCAGTGCACCCTTTGCGCGGCCTGAAACGGACCGGAGCAAGCTCGCCACCGGCCATGGCGGAGTGGCGGCGCTGCTCACAGTCGTCCTGAGGCGCTGGCCCGGTAGAGCGCGGTTGGAGTGGCTCGCGAGCATCGCGGTGCCGAGGCGAGCACGACGTGCTAACTAAGCGGCACCGGAAAGCACGGAGGCATGCAGACCACGTGCGCGGCGGCGGAGCTCTCGCCGGAGAAGAAACGAGGGCGAGCGGGGCTCACCGTGCCTCACCGAACGCTCGGACGCGTGTTCCGCAACGGCGGAGCGAGGGCGGAGCTCGGGGGAGAACGAATCGAAGAATGGCGCACGCGCTGGGGGAGAACGGTTGAGGCGGAGCTCGGGCTCCAATGGCGACGGTGGCGCTCTGCGCGCGCGGAGCGAGGGCGAGAGAGCGAGAGAGGGAGAGCTGGCGGACGCAAATGGCAGCAAGGGCGGAGGCGGGCGCGGGCGGGCTTCGGCCAGCGGGCCAGAAGTGAGGCCGCAGCCTGCTAGCGCCCCCTTTTCCCTTTTCTATTTTTTTTAATTTCTTCTCTCAAACTCTTTCTAAATTCATTTGGACCACTTTAAAATCATTTTGACCTTTTTCTCCCAAAATGAGAACTGTTCCAAAACAAAAACCCTACAACTTTGTTTTAATAAGCAAGGCCAAGTTCCAAATAGAATTTGAATCACAAATTAAAACTAGTTATAGGTTTTTAAATAAATTCATTTTAGGGATTTTTATATAAATTCCATTTCTCAAATCCTATGGCTCCAAAAATTTTACAAAAATACTCTTAAGCCTTTTTGCACACAATTCAACCTAATTTGAATATTTCACAATTTTAGAAGCAAGCATAATATTTTTAACACATTTAATTCACATAAAATAAAGCACATAAAATCACACTTTGAATGGATGACATGCTCATGTGATGCTATGCTTGATGATAATGCTTATGAATGTTTTGATGAGACTAAGTGCATGCTTAGCACCTAGGGTGTTACAGCCCTTCCCCCCTTAGGGAAATCTCGTCCCGAGATTTGGGTTACTAACCATTTCTTATGAAATTTTGGGTAAACTGTTTATCCTCGGTTTCCCAGGTAGCATCCCTATCATCATGATGACTCCACACAACCTTATAGGTTTTGACAATTCTGTTTCAGGTTACCCGCTCCTTGGTATCTACGATACCCACTGGCTGCTCCCTATATTCTAAGTCTGCTTTTATTTTGATTCCTCGGGGTTCAATCCTCTGCTCGGGTACCTTCAAACATTTCCATAGTTGGGACACATGGAAAACTGGAAAGATCGAACTTAACTCTTCAGGTAACTGAATCTTGTAGGCCACAGGGCCTTTCCACTCTAGTATCTGATACGGTCCCACATATCTGGGTGCAAGCTTGCTTCGAACTCGGAAACGCTGAACTTTCTTCATTGGCGTAACTTTGAGGTAAACATAGTCACCTACATTGAATTCAAGTGGCCTTCTTCTCTTATCGGCATAACTCTTTTGTCGTGATTGTGCCGCCTTCATATGCTATTGTATAATTTGTACTTTTTCTTTAGCCTCGTTCACAAAGTCGATGCCATAGTATCTCCTCCCACCAGATTCGACCCAGTTTAACGGAGTTCTACATTTTCGACCATACAAAGCTTCAAACGGAGCCATCTTGCTACTCTCTTAATAGCTATTGTTGTATGAGAATTCAACCAAAGGTAACCATGATTCCGATGATCCTTTGGATGATAGCACACAGGCCCTCAGCATATCTTCTAACACTTGATTTAACCTTTTAGTCTGACCCGAGGTCTGGGGACGATACGCTGTGCTTCTTATCAGACTAGTCCCCAAACTCTTATGCATTCGCTCACAAAAGTGAGCGGTGAACTGTGGTCCTCTATCTGATATGATGGTCTTGGGAATGCCATGCAACTTGACGATCTCAGCTATGTATATATCAGCATACTCGGGAGGTCGGTAGCGAGTTTTCACAGGAAAGAAATGAGCCGACTTGGTTAATCTATCTATGATCACCCAAATCGAGTCATTCCCCTTTCCGGTTGTTGGCAAACCTCTGATAAAGTCCATGCTGACCTCTTCCCATTTCAACTCTGGAACTGACAACGGTTGCAACAGACCTGCAGGTTTCATATGTATAGCCTTAACTCTGCAACACGTGTCACAACGGGCCACATATGCTGCTATTTCTTTCTTCATCTTAGTCCACCAAAAGTGAGATCTTAGGTCTTGATACATCTTACTGCTGCTAGGATGAATAGAAAGCTTGGAGAGATGGGCTTCATCCATGATGCGATTCTTTAATTCTCGGTTCTTCGGAACTACTAGCCGTTCTTGAAACCACAATACCCCTTTCTCATCAACGCGGAACTAGGTTTTCGGGTCATCCTTGATCTTCTATTTAATGTAGAAAATACCCTTGTCTGTTTTCTGACCCTCAATGACTTGACTTTCAAGCGAACAACTGAGCTGTATGTGACATAAGACTTCAGGATGCATGAGATTGAAACCATCTTCGAACAAAGGTTGAACCACTTGGCAGTGCGGTTTGCGACTCAAAGCGTCTGCTACCACATTAGCTTTGCCTGGATGATAGTGGACTTCCAGGTCGTAATCCTTGATCAGCTCTAACCATCGTCGTTGCCTCATATTCAGCTCAGATTGAGTGAAGATGTACTTCAGACTTTTATGATCTGTGTAGATATGACACTTATTCCCCATCAAGTAGTGCCTCCAGATCTTCAAAGCGTGCACCACTGCTACTAACTTGAGGTCATGAGTTGGGTAGTTGACTTCGTGCTTTCTCAATTGCAGTGAAGCGTAAGCTATAACTCTGCCATCTTGCATCAACACACATCCCAAGCCACTTTTCGAAGCGTCGCAAAACACATCAAAAGGCTTATCGATATTGGGTTGCGCCAGAACGGGAGCGGTGGTTAGCAACTTTCGCAAGGTGCGGAAGGCTAGCTCACACCCTTCCGTCTAGACAAACTTATGATCCTTTTGTAACAAACTAGTAATCGCCTTAGCAATCTTGGAGAAGTCGGGTATGAAACGACGATAATACCCGGCCAGACCAAGAAAACTTTGAACTTCTAAGACAGAAGTTGGTGCCTTCGAGTCCATGACTTCCTACACGTTCGATGGATCCACGGCAATCCCTTCTTCAGACACAATGTGCCCTAGGAAAGGAACTTTCTTCAACCAGAACTCACATTTACTGAACTTTGCATATAATTGATGCTCTCGCAGTCGTGTTAGCACGACTCTCAGATGCTCGGCGTGATCTTGTTCATTTTCTGAATAAACCAGAATATCGTCGATGAACACCACAACAAACTTGTCCAACTCTGGCATGAAGACCAAATTCATCAGATACATGAAGTATGCCGGAGCATTTGTCAACCTGAAGGACATGACAAGATACTCGTACAACCCATGTCTAGTGGAAAAAGTAGTCTTCGGGATATCTTGCGGACGAATCTTGATTTGGTGATACCCAGACCTCAAGTCTATCTTGGAAAACACTTTTGCCTTGGAAAACTGATCAAACAAGATATCAATCCTTGGCAAAGGATACTTATTCTTGATTGTCACTGCATTGAGTGGACGATACTCCACGCACATGCGCAGCGATTGATCCTTCTTTTTCACAAACAATGCCGGACAACCCCATTGCGACGAACTGGGCCGGATAAACCCTTTATCCAGCAACTCTTTTAGTTGATTCTTCAACTCAGTGAGTTCATTTGGCGGCATCCAATATGGCCTTCTAGATATCGGTGCGGTACCTGGTATCAACTCTATTGCAAACTCTACTTCCCTATCTGGGGGAAGTCCGGGTAATTCCTCAGGAAAAACATCAGGGAACTCACATACTACTGGAACCTGAGGTAGTGGAACCACGTGCGTAGCCCAAGAGATGCTAGGAAAGTCAAGGCGATGGGGCAGAGGTACTTGAAAAGATCCACTGCCCTGGGGTTCTCTGAGAGATAACACCCTCTTCCCAGTATCTATGACCGCATCACATTCCTTCATCCAGTTCATGCCCATGATAACATCCAAAACTAATCCAGGCATGACTACTAGATTCACTCGAAACACCCGGTCACTTATATCCAGGGTTGCCCCTCGGAACACTCTATTTGTCAACACATCTGCCCCTGCTGAGCTGATACGATAGCCATAACCCAGATCCGTATCTGGTTGATCATGCTTTTGTGCAAATGCTTGGCTCATGAACGAATGCGATGATCCGGAATCAAACAAAACAACTGCACGATGTTGGTTGACAGGAAACATACCAGCTGTTACCGGTTCTCCTTCCGGGATCTCCTCTATCGAGGTATGGTGCACTCGAGCTGGGTAGGTCGTCTGTTGCCTCTTGGGGTAGGGACATTCATTAGCAAAGTGCCCCATCTTGTGGCAGTTGTAGCACGGACCCTTGGTCGCATTGTTGGCGGCAGGTGCTGCAGCTTGAATTGCCTTGGGCTTGGTAGGAGCTATCGCCACCTTGTACGGCTTCTGCGGTGTTGGATGCCCGGTGTTCCTTATTTGCGGCGGTCAAAACCTAGCACCTGGGGCAGGAGGACGATACTGCTGTCGCCCTATCATCGGTGCCCTGGACTGAGATGACCCAGCTTCAAAGGCCCTCTTACGAGACTTGGATGCGCTGTAGTTGTTGTTATTGTTCTCCTGGGTCAAACAGTCGCTGATGTAAGCATTGAAGGTAGCCCGGGTTCCTGTACCCATAGTCTTCAGCATCTTTGGGCTCAGACCTCTCTGGAAACTAGCGATCTTCTTGGCCTCCGTGTTCACAAACTTGGGGGCGTAGCGAGCGAGATTGTTGAAAGCGTGCAGATACTCTTTCACAGATTTCGTTCCCTGCGACAGCCTCATGAACTCCCCAACCTTCATTTCCACCACGCCCGGAGGAATGTAATTTCCCCGAAACGTGGTGGTGAAGCAGTTCCAGGTGATCGGGGTCCCCTCTGGGTAGGTGGTACGATGATGGGACCACCAAATCCCAGCAGGTCCCTACAACTGATGTGTCGCATACTCACCCTTAAGTTCTTCAGTCATCCGAAGAAGACGGAACTTCTGCTCCATGGTGTTGATCCACTCATCCGCCTCGAGCGGTTCCAAAGTCTCCTTGAAGACTGGTGGCTTGGTATCCATGAAGTCCTTGAAAGAGCTGTACTGATTGGCTTCACGGCCGCCCTGGTTATCCCCACAGTGGGTGTTGTCAGCTATGTTGCGCAGGGCTTCTTCCATATTGCACTGCATCTATTCCATGTTGCGTTGGCTCCCCAGAAACTACGCGAAAAACACGTCCGCAGTGTACGGAGGAGGCGGTGGTGGTGGCGGTGATGGTGCTCTTTCCTCATTCCGTCGAGCCCCACCTCCGGAGGTACCTGCTCCAAGACCCGGGTTGCTGTTACCCCCGCCACGTGTTTGCACCATCTGCATGCGTCAATGATAAGCAATCGTTAGGAGTTGCCATCAACGGTAGACATGTGTAGAATTATGCCGTACTGAATTTACTGAGGAAATAAATTTGCACAATAAACAAGGGCACAACAATTCATCATTCACATACAACATCACTAACAGATTACTTAACATTCAAGCATCAAGGTTCGCATACATCCAAAATTGCCAGCATACATACACTGGACTTTCAGCATCATCTCATAAAGTTTTACATAGACCAGATCCAAAAGTACAAGACATGCCATGCAACAGCAACAACAAAAGAAGGACTAGCTCTAGAGCCCTAGCATCTACTCGCTATGGTCACTGTCCATGCCGGAGCCCTCCTCGTCCTCATCTCCACTAGCAGCTGCCTCTATCTCCGGATCCTCATCCATCTCATCCTCAGAGTCTATCTCAGCTGCCCTAGGCAGGTGGTGAGGGTGGAGCTGGTTATGCAGCTGGTGGATCTCCTCATGCAAGTTCTCATTGTACTCCTCAGCATTAGCTAGCTGCTGCTCAAGCTCTAGCTGTCGGGCCCTCAGGGTGTCCTCCTCGTGCCAGGCTTCATTCCGCTGACCAAGCACATGAACTAGCATGCGCTCGTAGTTCCTGTGGGCAGTAGTCACCCTGTCCCTCTGCTCCCTAACTGCAAGTAGGTCCTGACTCAGCTCACTGTTCTTCTGGACCGACTGATCCCTCTCTCGGGTCACGCGGGCCAACTCTGCCTACAGCCTCCCAACCTCTGTGTCGAACTCACGCTGCAACTGACGCTTCTCATCCTGAACTGTGTGAAGAGACCCGAACAAGCGCCCCAAACAACGCTCTAGGCCCCCGTAGGTCTTCATCAAGGCGTACATAGCACTCATAGCTGCGCTGTCACTGTGCTGGTCCTTATCCGCACTTGTCTCTAGAGCATTCACCTCGGACTGATCCCACATCGAAGTGTAGGGGTCACCCCGGGGAAACACCCCAGCGAAGGCGTGGGCTAGCTCCTATGGGAACCTCTCCATGAGGTCCCTCAGAACTGCGAAAGCTGCCGTGCTGGCACCGTGGAAATGCGTGGCACCTCGGGACTCGTACACCCAGCTGCCCCAGGGTCACCTACACTGCCTCGATCCCCACCAGGGTCCCATCACCAAATTGCTCCTTGTCCTAATAGTAGCGAGGCTCCCTTCCTTCGGGATACCCCATCGAACTGAGCACCCTCCAAAGCAAGGTGCGCATCCCAAACTCCTCCAGGAACTTGCTCTTATGACGAGAGCTCCTGGCTGCCAACTGATGGCGAGGGGCCCGCCCCCCAGTGTACTTGCGAGCGGTGAGGCTAGTGCGTGCCATCTGCTGCAAATGGAATACCTTGGGTAAGATTGAGGATTACCTTTAATTATCTTATTTAGAATTGGGGCAGATTAAATTAAGGGGGAAAGTAAGCAATGATATGAAATAAAAATGATGCATGCATGGACTTACGATCTCACAAACTTAGAAACAAAAGTTAACACGAATCGGTATATGCGGTGGCACACAGCGTTCTCTCATAACGTAACTAGCGTTCTAAGCGGGAACGTGGTTAGTGTACCTGCAGAAAACTCATTTCAGCCCAACCATAGTATGAACTTGCAAAACAAGAATTTAAAGCTATACACCTAAAAGGATCTAATTGGCCTAAAGGGGGGTGAATAGGCGTATCTAAAAACCTGAAACTCAAAAACTCAAGTTGCGGAAGTCAAATGCCTGTCGGTACCACCGATAGTTTGGGCCGATACTACTGGTGTCACACCGCCAGTACTACCGACGCAAACTGCTGGTACTACCGACTCCCTAAGACAGCTACGAAATCAGAGTATAAAGGGCTTAGATTTCAGATCTGAGTTTTAGCCCACTTTCCTAAGTGTAGTCTAGGATATTGTTGAAGTCTCCTTAGCTTGGTCCTTCTCCTCAACGTAGATCGACCTTTGTTTACCTGTCGAAAAGTGGAAAAGAGATAGGAACACAAAGAACACAAACAAGGGTAGTCGAAGCTACCTCCACAGCAAGACAAGGTATTTTTCCTGAGGTTCGGCAATCTCCACTTAGGAGTTCCTACGTCCCCATTGTTGAGGTGACCACGAAGGTCTGACCACTTAGGTCTCCTCCTCAAGCAACCATAGAGGTTAGCTTGATGTTTCCACTAAGAATCAAGGGGTAATACAAACACTTCGGGGTGCCCTCACAAATGAGTCAACACGGGCAACCACGAAGAATGCCTAGCCGGCTAGGGTTCCAAGAGCCCAAGAGTAACAAATACAAACCAAACCGGCAAGACGAGGAACGGAGTGCTCAAGTCACAGATCGAAGCTCCCAACTCTCTAATCTCACTTCTCTAGCTCGAATCTCTCAAGAAATAAAGTCTAGGAGCAAAAGGGAGAGAGAGTGGGTGAGCCAAAGCTTGGAGACTGTTTTCTCAGATGTGAAGTAGCTAGAATGAGCAAGCCAACGGTTAGAACAGAGGAGAGAGCTATTTATACTAGAGTACAGAACACTGGCCGGTACTACCGGTGCAACCACCGGTACCACCGGCGTCCCCAGATCTAAACGTGAGCAGGCCGAGGAAGATACGAGAAAAAGGCCTACCGGTACTACCGGCCTTGGGCCGGTACCACCGGCAGTGCAAAATCTCGCAAAACAGCAGTTCTGCGAGAATTTGGCCTGCCGGTACTACCGGCGTTTCACCGGTACCATCGGCGGTAGCCGGTACCACCGGTCAAAGCCCGGTACTACCGGTAGTTCATTTTCTCGCAAAACTCAGGAGTAGAACTGGCACTGCCGGTACCACCGGCCCTGAGGGCCGGTACTACCGGCTCACCCTGGCAGAGAAGAAACTTTCCAGAAGTTTGTGCGTGCAAGTATGTCTCTCAAACGCAAAACCTAATTTGACCTGAGCACCTTTATTCTCATCTTACCAACTCAATTTTCATCCCTCTTGATAGTGCGGCGTTTCCCATAACTCAAACAAGAAATAAAACTAAGTAGCTTCTTGAGTTGAAACGTCGCTCAAATGAAGTAATTTTGGGGGTGCTGTGATTCACCACATGTGTATGTTTGATTCCATCAAAGAACTAACACCTGTAGATTACACTTGATAGACATGTTAGTTCCTAATTTGATTGTCATTAATTATCAAAACCCACACCGGGGGCTTATGCACTTACAAACTCCCCCTTTTTGGTAATTGATGACAACCAACTTAGGCTTATAAAAGATTGAAAGAAGTAGAGCTTTTGAATTCCAAAAATTAGGTTGGGCTCCCCCTTAATGTATGCATTGGATTTGGAATTTCAAATCTTGATTAATATCAGGATGGCATACATTAAGATCAAGCTCCCCCTAAATTTTGCAATCCGTGGGGTGCCTAAAGGATTGTGTGTGTGACAAGAAATAAACCGTGATGCGTATGACAGGATATATCACAAAGAGTGAAAGAAGAATTTGAATGATTATGCAAGGGCTCAAGAGCTCATAATAACCATTCAAAAACAACACTACATCAGCAAGGATCCAAATAAGCTAACACAAACAATATATAATAAAGAAATAAAAGTGTTTAGCTTACAATCAACCATCACACAACGTAGTTCTTGTTCACCACACATAGTTCACCACTTAGAAAGGTTTAAGACGGGCACCAACAACTAACTTATTACATCAAAGATAAGCCTAACACTCCCCCTTTGGCAGCAAGTGCCAAAAAGGGTAGGCTGCGATAAAGAGCTAGAAGGACTACTCATCATCATCATCATCAAGGTCGTCGTCGTCGTCATAGTCGATCAAGGTACGCAGCGGCCCCTTACCATGAGGATCAGCGGAGGTGGACTGCTCGTGAGGGGGTGCAGTAGAGGCAGAGGCCCTAGTGACATCATCAGCAGCTCCAAAGATATCCTGATAAGCAAAGCCGGCCTCGTTGTCCTCCATGGAGAAACCAGCAGGAATCCCACCACCATAGAATGGATCAAAGGCTGAGGGTGGAGGAGGATCCTGCTGCTCCTCATCCTCATCAGCAGAAGACCGATGCAAGTTATCATATTCAGCATAGGGGTCCTAAAACTCACAAAGAGGAGAGGACGGAGGAAGAGCTGCCTTCTCCTCAAGACGATGGCGACGCTGATCGGTCTTCTTCTGGCAATAGCAAAAGTAGGAGAAGAACCGCTGCAGCGCATGACGAGTAGGACTGCGGCGACCACGAGGGACAGCTTCCCCTTGAGCACCATCAGCACCAGCAGGAGTAGTAGCGCCAGCAGGAGTGGCAGCACCAGGAGTAGCAGCCCCAGGAGTAGCAGCACCAGCAGGACTGAGAGGAGGAGCATGAGGGGCACCCAAGTGCTTGGCACGAACCGGAGCATGAACGCATGGGTGCGAGAACTGCATGCCAGCAACTTGCTCAATAATATGCATCAGATAAGGAGCATAGGGCAAGTACCTGTGAGGGTCCACGGACGCATCAACAATCTTGTTCCACATGAAATCCGAGACACCAAAGCGGCCACCATTAGCACCAAAGCGAGCCAATATCTTAGGAGCATCTTGACGGAGGTGAATGGAATCTCCAAACTTGGGGTCAATGATGTAGCGGATCAGGTTGTTCAGCACATAGAAGTAAGGCTTCAGCTGAGTGGTCTTGAAATCCGGATGAGCTCCTGGCTTGTACATTTTAGCAGCATCAAGGTCAGCCTCAGAAATCCCCTCAGCAAAGATAGTAGATAGCCGGGGTGCATCTCGATCCATATGATCAAAACCAAGCAAGCGAGAGAAGGTGATAAAGTCAAGGCGATAATGAACACCTTGAGTCATCCAATGCAGCACCCTAGAGGCTTGATCCACCCACAATGTTGCCCAAAACTGAAAGATGATCTCCTCATTCCAATTCTTCTCAAGGGTCATAAGAGGAAGGATGCGCCATTCTTCAAGCTTTTGAATCAAAGCATTGACCTCAGGGTGATTGAAATCTTGCAAAGACTTGAGGACCACATACTTGTGCTGAAAAAGTGGACCATTCTTGGTGGCTTTGCTGGCCTTGTAGAGGACGGACTCATAAAAGTCATTTTGAAACTGAGACCAAAACCACTCCTCAACGCCCTCAAACTTGATGAACTTGTATGGGTTCTCGCTGCGCTGATTTCTTAAGTCCACAAGATGCTTCTTGTAATCAATACCAAGCCGGGGCTACGTACCAGAGGGAATAGAGGGCCTCCGGACATGGGCATTAAACTGAGGATGCCATGAGAGAGTCCGGCGAGCACCAACCTCACTGAGATGCAGAGGCGAGCGACGAAGGACATTGGGGTCCATGGCTCGGCCTTCCTCTTGCACAGGATCAGGCACGGCTTGGCTTCGAACTCTGGCCTGGTGAGAGAGGGGCGGACACGGGACGGTGTGGGTGTGAAGAGGGGCAGGAATGCCCTCATCGCCGGTGGAAGCACCAGCTTCACCCTGACCACGGGAAGGAGTCCCACGGCCACGCACTGCCCGGTCCGCAGACCGACCACCGGCATCACTGGAGCGCGGACGAGCACCACGGGGAGGGTTCTTGCGCTTTCCGGAATCCATGCTGCAATACCACAAAGAAGGGTGGCAAGAGAAGGTCACTAGCCCGCACTAGAATGCAACAAAGAAATCGATCAGGGCGATGGGAGGAACTGCCTTGCTCACAGGGGCCGGTACCACCGGCGGCATCGATGAGCAAAGAAATCGCCTCCAATCGACCGAATCGACTAAGGGAAAAGCACATAAGACATTCTAAAAGCATGAACACCCTAAGATAAGGAAAGGAGTGCGAGGAAATGACCTAAAATAAGGTACATTGGGAGATCAGGCAACTTCAAGATATACCTTGTGTCACGGAGAAAAGTGGCCGAATCCAAGCAAACCCATGGGTCTTGGAGTCAACCGAGAGCCTCCACGCGTCCCTCACAGCCGGGGCAAGGTCCTCCTGAAAGATCGGGCGAAGAAGATGGAGGAGCCGAGAGATCGGGGCAAGAGAAGCGCCGCCGCCGCCGGGAGAGAAGAAGAAAGAAGGGTCGGGCGGGTGGGAAGAGATAAGGGAAAGAGAATAACCGCAGGCGGCTTAAATACCGTAGTAAAAAGCACTGCCGGTACTACCGGCTTCAAGGGCTGGTACCACCGGTGAGCCAGAGACCAAGGCGCGGAGTTATGTGGGATTTTGGCCTACCGGTGCTACCGGGCTTCGGCCGGTACCACCGGCTGGAGCCGGTACCACCGGGGCTAGGCGCCGGTACCACCGGCAGGGCAGGAAATCAGTGCAAGGGTGAACTTAGTGTGGCAAACTTAGAAACAAATCAATCATGGCCAGATTTCATCAAATCATTACAAAATAATGGCCATGCTTGAGATGTGAAAAATATATTTTGAAAGAGCACTAGATTTTTGACAAGGGTTTGTCCTTTCTAATCAATCAAGTATGTGCAAGACATCAAGCCATGTTACGAGAATCAACGATATTTAGTTCATGCCTCAAAGCACAAAATCTTGACTCATCTAGAGGTTTAGTGAAGATATCGGCTAACTGGAATTCGGTTCTCACATGTTGCACAGCGATATCTCCTTTGGATTGGTGGTCTCTCAGGAAGTGATGGCGAATGTCTATGTGCTTTGTTCTAGAGTGGTTTATAGGGTTATCAGCTAGCTTGATTGCCCCCTCATTGTCACACAAGAGGGGAATCTTGCTTTGCTCACAACCAAAGTCCCTCAAGGTTTGCTTCATCCAAAGCAGTTGGGCACAGCAAGCGCCTGCCACCACATACTCGGCTTCAGCGGTGGAAAGGGCAATGGAGTTTTGTTTCTGAGAACTCTAGGACACCAAAGACCTACCAAGGAATTGGCAAGTCCCTGATGTACTCTTTCGCTCTACCCTGCAACCGGCATAGTCCGAATCGGAGTAGCCAAGTAGAGTGAAAGTTGAGCCCTTTGGGTACCATAAGCCAAGATTAGGAGTGAACACAAGATATCGAAAGATTCTCTTAACAACCATAAGATGGCATTCTTTCTGACTAGCTTGAAATCTTGCACACATGCACACACTAAGCATAATATCAGGCCTAGATGCACAAAGGTAAAGCAAAGATCCAATCATGGAGCGATATACCTTTTGATCAATGGCCTTGCCGTCTCCATCAAGGTCAAGATGTCCGGTTGTTGGCATTAGTGTCTTTATGGGTTTGGCCTTGTCCATGTCAAACTTCTTTAGCATGTCGGTGGTGTACTTGGTTTGACTTATGAACGTGCCGTCCTTGAGTTGCTTGATTTGAAATCCAAGGAAGTACGTCAACTCCCCCATCATGGACATCTCGAACCTTTTGGTCATGATCCTACTAAATTCCTCACTGAAGTCCGCATTAGTACTACCAAATATAATGTCATCGACATATATTTGGCATATAAAAATATCATTATTGACTTTGCGAGTAAATAAAGTGGGATCGGCTTTTCCAATCTCAAACCCTTGTTTGAGTAGGAAATCTTTGAGACAATCATACCAAGCTCTAGGGGCTTGCTTAAGCCCATAGAGTGCCTTGTCCAGCTTCTAGACATGATCGCGATGATGTGGATCTTCAAAACCCGGTGGTTGCTCCACATACACGGTTTCGGAGAGGGGGCCATTGAGGAATGCACTTTTCACGTCCATTTGAAACAACTTGAAATCATGGTGAGCAGCAAAGGCAAGTAATATACGAATAGATTCAAGCCTAGCTACAGGTGCATAGGTTTCCCCAAAATCCAAACCTTCGATTTGAGTGAAACCTTTGGCAACCAACCGAGCCTTGTTTCTAGTGAGCACCCCATATTCATTTTCTTTGTTGTGGAAGACCCATTTGGTACCTGTCACATTTTTCTTGGGTCTTTCCACCAAGGACCAGACTTCATTCCTAGTGAAGTTGTTCAAATCTTCTTGCATAGCCATCACCCAATCCGGATCCGCCAAGGCATCTTCCACCCTATTTGGCAACATAGAGGAGACAAAAGAGTAATGTTCACAAAAACCAACTAAACGAGAGTGTGTTGTTACCCCTTGTTGTATGTCTCCCAAAATGCTATCAACGGGATGATCCCATTGAATAGAGTGATGGACTCTTGGGTGAGGCACTGCTGTTCTTGTTTGAATGGGACCATCATCTTCGTCTTCATGGTCTTGGTTGATTTGAGAGTCTACATCTTGAATGTTTTGATCTCCATCTTGGTTTGGTTCTTGTGCTTGAGGTGAGTCTTGTCCAGCGTGTTCTCTTGAGTCATGACCTCTTCTTGATGTGGAAGCATCATCATGGGCATTGGTTGACCCATGAAGCAAGCTTGGGTCATGAGAAATTTGCAAGTGTGCATCATCTTCTTCTTCTTCAACGGGTTTCACTTCACCGGTAGCAAGCTTTTTGATTACTTGGCGAGATGGCTCTTCTTTACCTAAAATTTCAGCATTGACTTGCTCCTTTTGAGAGTCGTCGCTTTCATCAAAAGTCACGTCTACCGCTATTTCAATTTGACCGGTGGTCTCATTGAAAATGTTGATGGTTCTTAAGTATCAATTTTAATTATCAAATAAACAAGAGAAAGGACCAATATGCAACCAACACCTAGAATTAGGGTTTGATCTGACAGAATTCCACGAGTTTTGTTGTTTATCTGTTTCTGCAGGGGGTTATCAGGAAATAAGGAAGAAAGGCCCACATGTCGGGATTACATAGAGATATCAATGCACCGCGTGATTTTCTACCATCTAGAAGACTCCAGAAGCCACGGGAAGAAAGCAGAGGCTGAAAGGGGCCAGGCCCAGGGCGCCCGCCTGGTGACCTGGGCGCCCGGCCCCTGCTGGATCCCGTTCGGGACTCTCTTCGCACACGATGTTCCACCGACCTATTGGATCAAGAATAATGTAGTACCACCTCGCCTACCGACCCAAAAACCCATAGAGGAGGAGGACTATATAAGGAGACCCCCTAGCCCCTGGAGGAGACAAGAAATTATCATAGAGATTGAGGGGTGCCCTCAAAGGAAAACCTCCTCTCTAATTAATATTTCTTTTTAGGCTTAGCAACCAATGTAAAGTAGAAATAGATCTTCTAGTTTCTACTAGATTGAGAGAGATAGAGTGGAGGTGTAGATTGGAGGAAGCCCGGCCTGTCGGTGTCTACTCCAAGCTTGTACCTGCGGGATCAAGTTCTCCTAACCCGAAGCTTGCTCCTAGGATTCTTCAGTATTTCGACTTCTAAATTCTAGTAAGTTATTGTTTTATTGTTATTCTGGTTTATGAGTTTACTTTAATCTCTTCGCGTAGAGTTTAGAGTAATCATTGCTGGCGTAAATGTGGTGTTTAGGCTGGGGTACTCATAGATATTCCCTGACTAGCTAGACTGTGGTAGTAGTGAGGAACGTGACAATTCTGAGTTACCTTTGCAGACCATATCTCGTTAGCAGGAAGGATAGGGTTTATAGGTGCGGGTTGAACATCCTTTGTGGTGTCTAGATTCCGTTAGCCTCCCCAATAGAACAGTAGATCATCCTTACCAAGGTTAGAAGGAGACTACGGTTGCAGTCTTCTCTATTTATCACTCACATCGAGAGACATTCTTTGTTGCCTAAAGGGTTAGTAGTAATAGGCCGGTTAGTCAGATGCACTCTTTCTCCTAGTGGTAAAAAAATAAATACGATACTCTGGATAACCTCCCGGGTGAAGTGCTCACCGATATCCGTGCGCTTGCGGGTCAATTCCTTATTGCGTTCCCAAATATCAACAAGCATTTCTGGCGCCGTTGCCGGGGAGAAAGACGGTTTGCTGAGATAACCTTGAGTCTTACTACTAACTTGTATCTATACTTTTATCTTTTCTTATCTTTTATATTCTTTATTTATTTTCTTTTTACCTTATGGAAAACCAAAATTCTAAATCGATCCATGAATCTGCAATCCCTTCAGTAACTGACCTTTTACCATGGGAATCATCACAGCCTATCCAAACATCCCAGTATAAGTTAAGTTCTAGGTTGATTGCCATGATTCAAAACCTATCTTTTTCGGGAAAGGAAGACGAAAACCCTTACCTTCATATTAGAGATTTTGAGCAAACATGTGATTGTCTTCGCATTGAAGGCATTTCTGATAAAACTTTACGTTGGAAGCTTTTTCCTTTTTCTTTAAGGGGAGAAGCTAGACAATGGTACAGTCAGAAGGTAAGTCAACAACAAGGTGAATGGGGAGTTTTACGAGCCAACTTTTGTCTAGATTTCTATTCCCTCGACCGTATAGCCGACCTTAGACTCGAAGTCCTATCTTTTAAACAAAAAGATAATGAAACTTTGGGAAAATCCTGGAAATGTTTTTCTGATCTTTTAGAATTTGGTCCAAACCTTAATCTTGAAGACCCTGTTCTTTTATTTCATTTTTTTCGAGGTCTTCAGAAAAATCACAAACAAATTCTACACACAATGTCTAGAGGTTCTTTCTTTCGCATCCCTACTGATGAAGCTAGAGTGATCCTAGATAGAATCCTAGAAGCTGAGATGGATAACACCCTTCATGATGAAACCTACGAAGCCGAAGTAGACACTCTGCCAAATTCTTCATCTACTTTAGCTATCCCAAGTTCTGAGCCACAAGAGGAAGAAATTCCACCACCGGACTTCATGCTGGATATAGAATCCGATCTTTTTGCCGATTTTGGAAACATTTCAAACTACCATTCTATTGACAAACCCCAAAACGGCCAGTTTAGCATTTATTTGCCAAGTGAATACCAATTGAGAGAGCTTATCTCAGTCATGAGTAGCGAATGGTTGGAGGAATCAGAGCTTTCCTCTGATGTGATCCGTTTGGACACACCCTCTACAACTGTACGCTGTGCTTATAATTCTGATCGATTTAATGCTCTCTATAATCCTGTTGTGGGGATCAACATCATGTCTGAATCTTTTGCACTTAAACTATTTAAAAATCTTGTCTTAACCCCCACAACAAAGGTCATAAAGGAATCTTCGGGACGATTAGTCCCCAGTCTTGGAATTATTAATGTCCTACCTCTTACGGTAGAAGGCTCCATGGTTCATTTGAACTTCTATATCTTTGATACATGGGACTTTGACCTGTTGATAGGACAACCTTTTAGAAGACTCCTTTACGAAGGTCATACTGGAAAGCTACACATTTCTTTTGGAAAAGCCTTTAAATTCCCAATAACAATTTCACACTCCTTAAACAATAAGGCCGAATCATATCTTTTGCCTGATCCTATGGAGGAGGTTAAGGCTGCATCTCTAGAGCATTTAGATGAACCAGACTTAGAAGACGAAACTCCTTTCTTCACAGAAGAAGAAGCTGAACCTTCTGAACTTGAACCCTTATATGAGTTTGCAGAAACACCTAGAACCCCCATAGAGCTTAAAACTTTACCACCCGGTCTTACCTATGCTTTCCTAAACAATAATCCAGAGTTTCCTGTGATCATTAGCGATAAACTCACTCAGGACCAAACTCTGCGATTAATGACTATTCCTAGAAACATCACTCAGTTTTCGGCTACTCACTCCAAGATCTTATAGGAATCAGTCCTATGATTTGTACCCATCGTATTCCAACAGATCCTTCTGTTTCACCTTCTCGAGAACCCCAACGTAGACTTAATAACACTATGAGAGAGGTAGTTAAAAAGGAAGTTATAAAGTTGTTGCATGCAGGGATTATATATCCTATGCCGCACAGTGAGTGGGTAAGCCCAGTTCAAGTTGTGCCCAAAAAGGGAGGCATGACTGTTATTATGAATGAAAAGAATGAGCTCATTCCACAACGCACCGTCACAGGATGGCGGATGTGCATAGACTATAGAAAACTAAACAAAGCCACGAGAAAGGATCACTTTCCTTTACCTTTCATAGATGAGATGCTAGAGTGGTTAGCGAACCATTCGTTCTTCTGTTTCTTAGATGGATATTCAGGGTATCACCAAATCCCGATCCATCCTGATGATCAAAGCAAAACCACTTTTACATGCCCATATGGAACTTATTCTTACCGTAGAATGTCTTTCGGGTTATGTAATGCACCAGCTTCTTTTCAAAGATGCTTGATGTCTATATTTTCTGATATGATTGAAGAGATTATGGAAGTTTTCATGGATGATTTCTCTGTTTATGGAAAAACTTTTGATAGTTGTCTTGAAAACATAGACAAGGTTTTGCAAAGATGTGAAGAAAAGCACTTAGTCCTTAATTGGGAAAAATGTCATTTTATGGTTAGAGAAGGAATAGTGCTGGGACACTTAGTGTCTGAAAGAGGTATTGAGGTAGATAAAGCTAAAATTGAAGTAATTGAACAACTACCTCCACCTGTGAATATAAAAGGAATTCGAAGCTTTCTTGGCCATGCTGGTTTTTATCGTAGATTTATAAAAGATTTCTCATTCATTGCTAGACCACTTACTCTTTTGCTAGCCAAGGATGTTCCTTTCGAATTTGATGATGCATGTCTAACATCTTTTAATTTATTAAAGAAAGCACTCATCTCTGCACCAATCATTCAACCCCCTGATTGGTCGTTGCCTTTTGAAATTATGTGTGATGCCAGTGATTATGCTGTAGGGGCAGTATTGGGACAAACTAAAAATAAGAAGCATCATGCAATTGCTTATGCCAGCAAAACTTTGACAGGAGCTCAACTTAATTATGCAACCACTGAAAAAGAGCTTGTGGCTGTTGTCTTTGCCATTGATAAATTTAGATCTTATTTAGTTGGAGCTAAAATAATTGTTTACACTGATCATGCTGCACTAAAATATTTGCTCACTAAAAAAGATGCTAAACCTCGCCTGATTAGATGGATCTTATTGCTCCAAGAATTTGACATAGAAATAAAATATAAAAAGGGAGTAGAAAATTCTGTTGCTGATCACTTGTCTAGAATATACTTTAAGAGTCCACAGGAAACCCCCATCAATGATTCACTCTGGGACGACATGCTCTACGGGATTAACAGGTCTGACCCCTGGTATGTAGATATTATTAATTTTATGGTTTCAGGGTATGTACCACCAGGAGCAAACAAGAAGAAGCTTATTCAAGAAAGTCGTTCACATATATGGGATGAGCCATACCTCTTCCGAGTATGCTCTGATGGCTTACTCAGGAGGTGTGTGACCACTGAGGAAGGATGGAAGATCATCGACAGATGCCATTCCTCACCATATGGAGGTCACTATGGAGCATTCCGTACACATTTAAAGATCTGGCAGTGTGGATTCTACTGGCCTACAATGTATGAAGACATGAAGCAATATATCAGAAGATGTGGGCCATGTCAAAGGCACGGAAACATAAATACAAGGGATGCAATGCCACTCACCAACAACCTTCAGATTGAGCTCTTTGATGTATGGGGAATAGACTACATGGGACCATTTCCTCCATCAAAGAAGTGCGAGTACATCTTGGTGGTAGTTGACTATGTCTCCAAGTGGGGAGAGGCATTACCTTGCAAGCATGCCGACAACATCAGTTGAAAGAGGATGTTTGAAGAAATTATATTTCCAAGATTTGGAGTCCCCAGAGTAGTGATAAGTGATGGAGGAGCACACTTCATCGACAAACTCTTCAAGCAATATCTATCAAAACATGGAATCCTTCACAACGTCGCTACCCCCTATCATCCTCACACAAGTGGCCAAGCAGAAAATTCCAACAAACATATCAAGAATATTCTTCAGAAGACAGTAAATGAAATGGGAACGACGTGGAAAGACAAGTTACCCGATGCACTCTGGGCATACCGAACAGCATACAAGACCCCAATTGGAATGTCTCCATACCAATTGGTGTACGGGAAGACTTGCCATCTACCTGTTGAACTAGAGTTCAAAGCACACTGGGCCATAAAGAGATAGAATATGGACCTAGATGTTGCTGGAGATTATAGATGAATGCAACTATCAGAATTGGAGGAATGGCGAGAGAAAGCATATCACAATTCGAAGATCTACAAAGAAAGAGTCAAAATGTGGCATGATAAGAGAATCAAGAAGAAGGAGTTCACACCCGGAGATAAGGTATTACTTTTTAATTCCAGGGTGAAGCTTTTCGGGCATGGAAATCTCCGGAGCAAATGGGAAGGACCATTCAAGGTAATTAATTCATCATCCCACGGAGCTATCACACTTCAAAATGACGAAGGTACGTTATTCAAGGTAAATGGTCAACGTCTTAAATTATTTTTAGAACCCAATGAAGAATTAGAAGAAATAGACTAGTCCATTTTTACCTTCCCATGGAGAATTAGAGCCCGACCTTTTTAGTCTCATGTTTTTGGGTCATATATATATATTTCTAAATAGTTTTGCGTCTAATAACGCGCTCGAGAAAGTGGGCCCGCAGAGGGGCCAGAGAGAGGGTGGGCGCCCAGATCAGGTGGACGGGCGCCCAGCTCCTGTTCCCCCTCGGTCCCGACTTTCTCTGTTATGGAAAATGCACTTAAGGAAATCTGAATAATCCCTCAGATGGAAAGTTTCACACGCACATCGACGGGAGCAACCCGAACAACCCATAGAGGTACTTTTTGACCCCTTTATAAACAGACCCCTGACCTCAGTTTTGAAACACCAAGCCATCAAGCCTTCTCTTCTTCTTCAATTAGAGCTTGATTAGTTCCTTGCTGCTCCAATGACCGAGAAGTACCACGATGATTGGGAAGTCGTCCCCTTCAACCTCAACATGGAGCCTGTGGAAGACCCCGATGCCCATGCTCTCGTCCCGGCCAACACAGAGCGACAGCTAGAAGCCATGCCATTACGCCAACGCAGCTCCGCCCAATCCTACCATGCTCAACCAGTTCTCACCGCACCGCCACAACCCCTACTCCTCAAGGGATCATCATCCAAGACGAAGACCACCATCAAGGTGCCAACCGGCACAAGGATCCTTCCACCTAGACCCAATGAGAGAGTCGTTGGAGTCAAGACCAACCGGAGCGGCGAGATTAGCAGCGTACGCTACACTACGGAGGAGGAAAGGCCTTACTTCGAAGGGATTAGAGCAGCCAAAGTCCGTTTCATCCCTCCAAAGGCAGCTCCGAAGCACGCTCTCAATGCTTTTGAGACACCTCCCAAGCGTCGCAAGACTATAATGGATATTGATGAGGACATTCGCAGACTAGACAGAGTTATCATAGACCTCCAGTCCTCGATTAATTCCCTCACTAGGCAGCTCTCTAACCACAACACCATCATACTAGGCCTTAGGCAGGATCTTGCTAGTGCCAACAAGAAGATCAAGGAATTAGAGCGCCGCTAAGTTATCTAGATTAGACCTTGAGGCAATACATCTTAGTTATTTATCTTTAAATTCGGTTTAGGTTTACTATTATCATCAGTTTGCTACTAGTCTTTTGTAATAAATGCCTCAAGATTAATAAAGAATATTATTATTATTATGTCTCGTGTGTCTCTACTTTATTTTTTGTGCAAGAAAGCAGAAAATAAGTATGGGGGAGATCCCTCGACATGCCAAACACACTCCGACAACATCACTCCACGGTTCAGGTACACACTCTGCACACTTTACTTTACACATACACATATCTTGGATTATGCAGAATACTGTTTCCGACATGACAAATTAAAAAGATTAAAATATTTCTAATCATGATTAATCTCATTCTGTTATATTTCCTGAAACTTGCAATTATTATAAAATCATTTTAAGACCCTGTGTTACTTAAGACAGTGTGAAATGTGAGATGGTAGAGTTTCTTATTCTTGATATCATTGTTGCTTGGAGAATTTATTTCAAAATCTTTAAAATTCTAGCTACCATCCTCAGTGTTTTATATGCCTGATAAAAACTGAAAATATTAATTATAATTATAAAAGCTATCTACTCTGTATTGAGTTTGTTCAAAATGAGTTAGACCCTTGTTGAGAGATTTACCATGCTCCTAAGATCAAGACATTTATTTAGAAAGATTCACTCTTCCGAAGTATTACTGCATTAGATGCATGGGCTATGCAAAAATAAAGATATTTTCGAGGAAATAAAAAGGAGCAAGTGCTCGACAACCTCGCAGGAAAAATGGACAAGTGTCCGGCAGTAGAATTAGGGATACCTCGGTATCCACTTAAAAAAGAAAGAGAGAAACAAAATGATAGCCCATGGTCCCTCTAATAAGCAATATGCCAGCAAGAGTTGACAAATATTTTAATTTCCAAAGTCTTTGATCTAAGAGTGGACATTCCCCTCCTTGGATCCCGTTTTGATCAGGCAACAAATGCAAAGTAAGTATGCTTAAGAATTTTTGCAAATTAAAACAGCCTCAGTGAGATATATAAAGGATAATGAGTGATCTGAGAGAACCTGTGAGGATAAAAAGGAATGCTAGCTTTCTTTCAAAATTATACAAAAACTCCAAGTGACAGGGTTGAGAAGAAATGATCTGTACTCTTAATCATATACTTCCCTGACTACAGTACACAGAGGAATTTTAATACCCTGCAAATATAAAGAATGTTTTAGAATGTTTTACCCCAAGTATTGTTCTTAACCATCCTTTTCTCGAGGACGAGTAAAAGCCTAAGTATGGGAGTATTTGTTGACGGTTCTTAAGTATCAATTTTAATTATCAAATAAACAAGAGAAAGGACCAATATGCAACCAACACCTAGAATTAGGGTTTGATCTGACAGAATTCCACGAGTTTTGTTGTTTATCTGTTTCTGCAGGGGGTTATCAGGAAATAAGGAAGAAAGGCCCACATGTCGGGATTACATAGAGATATCAACGCACCGTGCGATTTTCTACCATCTAGAAGACTCCAAAAGCCACGGGAAGAAAGCATAGGCCAAAAGGGGCCAGGCCCAGGGCGCCCGCCCTGGTGACCTGGGCGCCCGCCCCCTGCTGGATCCCGTTCGAGACTCTCTTCGCACACGATGTTCCACCGACCTATTGGATCAAGAATAACGTAGTACCACCTCGCCTACCGACCCAAAAACGCATAGAGGACTATATAAGGAGACCCCCCTGGCCCCTGGACGAGACAAGAAATTATCATAGAGATTGAGAGGTGCCCTCGAAAGAAAACCTCTTCTCTAATTAATATTTCTTTTTAGGCTTAGCAACCAATGTAAAGTAGAAATAGATCTTCTAGTTTCTACTAGATTGAGAGAGATAGAGTGGAGGTGTAGATTGGAGGAAGCCCGGCCTGTCGGTGTCTACTCCAAGCTTGTACCTGCGGGATCAAGTTCTCCTAACCCGAAGCTTGCTCCTAGGATTCTTTAGTATTTCGACTTCTAAATTCAAGTAAGTTCTTGTTTTATTGTTCTTCTAGTTTATGAGTTTACTTTAAACTCTTCGCGTAGAGTTTAGAGTAATCATTGCGGGCGTAAACGTGGTGTTTAGGCTGGGGTACTCATAGATATTCCCTGACTAGCTGGACTGTGGTAGTAGTGAGGAACGTGACAATTCCGAGTTACCTTTGCAGACCATTTCTCGTTAGCAGGAAGGATAGGATTTATAGGTGCGGGTTGAACATCCTTTGTGGTGTCTAGATTCCGTTAGCCTCCCCAATAGAACAGTAGATCATCCTTACCAAGGTTAGAAGGAGACTACGATTGCAGTCTTCTCTATTTATCACTCACATCGAGAGACATTCTTTGTTGCCTAAAGGGTTAGTAGTAATAGACCGGTTAGTCAGATGCACTCTTTCTCCTAGTGATAAAAAAATAAATACGATACTCTGGATAACCTCCCAGGTGAAGTGCTCACCGATATCCATGCGCTTACGGATCAATTCCTTATTGCGTTCCAAAATATCAACAGAAAACACGATAGCCATGTTGATTAGTAGCATAACCAAGTAAGAACCCTTCATCAACCTTTGGTGCGAACTTATAGCTTTTGGATCTCTTATTAAGTATGAAACACTTGCATCCAAAAACTCTAAAGTAATCCACCTTAGGCTTTTTACCGGTTAGAAGCTCGTAGGCAGTTTTCTTCCTCAGCTTGTGAAGATATAGGCGGTTGATTGCGTGACATGCCGTGTTAACGGCTTCCGCCAAATAATCCTTTTCGGAGATCTTGTATTCATCCAACATTGCTCTTGCGGCTTCAATGAGTGTTCGGTTCTTTCTTTCCACCACACCATTTTGTTGTGGAGTATATGCAACCGAGAACTCATGCTTGATGCCTTCTTCATCAAGGTATGCTTCAATGTTGGTGTTTCTAAATTCAGTCCCGTTGTCGCTTCTCACTTTCTTGATCTTCACTTCAAACTCATTTTGAGCCCTTCTTGCAAACTTCTTGAAGATCCCTTGAGTCTCACTCTTATCCTTCAAAAAGAATACCCAAGTGAAGCGAGAAAAATCATCAACAATTACAAAACCATATTTGTTACCTCCAATGCTTATGTAAGCATTGGGTCCGAATAAATCCATGTGAAGAAGCTCAAGTGGTGTTGATGTAGTCACAATGTTCTTCGCGGGATGTTTAGCTCCAACTTGTTTTCCCGATTGACATGCACTGCAAATTCTATCTTTCTCAAAAGAAACATTCGTTAGTCCAAGGATGTGTTCACCTCTTTGAAGATCGGCCAGGTTCCTCATCCCAACATGAGCTAGACGGCGATTCCACAGCCAGCCCATGCTAGATTTTGCCACTAAACAAGTCTCAGACTCCACTCTACTAGCTGAAAAATCAACTAGATAGAGCTTGCCCTTCAGTTGACCCATAAAAGAGACAATTGTAACCCTTCTCACAGAGTTGTGAGACGAATAACAAATTGTATCCCAACGAATCCACAAGCAGAACATTCGAAATGGAATTATCATTTGAAATTGCAATTTTACCTAAACCACGGATATCTCCTTTACTATTGTCACCAAACACAATCCTTTCACTTGTGGTTTGATTCGGTTGAAAGGAAGTGAACATGTTCTTCTCTTCGGTCATGTGATTGGTGCATCCACTGTCAAGCACCCAACTTGGCCCACCGGAGGAATAAACCTACAAGATAAGATTAAGCCTTTGTTTTCGGTCCCGAGTTGGAACCTAGGGGGTTAGACACATAAGATTTGGGCACCCAAACACTCCTCAAGATTTGTCTCTTATTGAGGGCGCCCACATACTTCACAACAATCTTGCCATCCTTATCCCAACAACACATGTAATCACAAATATGATTGCGTGAGATAGGCGCTTGTTGCTTGGGCATCTCCCCTTGCTTCTTCTTGATGTTCTTGTAGCTTGCAAGTGGGATTGTAGGGGTGACAACATTGTTCACTTTGTCAATAAGGTCAAAAAGAGGCACACTCTTGTTGAACTTTACACAAGCCACCCCATTTATCATGTTTCTCCCATTGGCCTTACCATTGTACCGATTATATCTGAGGCCATCCTTGATTATGGGGTGCCTTGATGACTTGAACACATTTACCGGCTGCTTGTCCTTGCATTTGTGGCCAATCTTGACAATAGTGTTCAGTCTTTGAATTTCTTTGTCCTTCTTGGCTAACTCATCAAGGTTAGTGAGACATGCATTTATGTCAACATTTATGCATCTTTCACAGCTTTTACTTGTAGAAGCCTTTGAATCCTTAGAAGCGGTAGAGGTGCTAGACCAAAGCTTTTCATAGTTTAGTTCAAGCTCATGATATTTTGTTGTCAAGCTTGTGAGGCTTTCTTGAGCCAAACTATGATCATTCTTTAGGCTAGCCAAAGATCCATTGAGTGAGGAATGTTCCTTAGTCAATCGCTCATTGGAGTCTTTGACTAGAGACAATTCTACACCCAATTTCTCAACCCTCTCCTTTTCCTTGGAGAGACATACCTCGAGTCCTTGGTTCTTCTCAATTTCCTCTAGGATCAATTCGCCTTGCGACTCGATGCATGACTCAAGCTTGTCATTAGCGTATATTAGCTTTAGAATTTTAGTTGCAGCAACTTTACCATATTTCTTAATGAGATTGTTGGCATAGTTTTCATCATCTTCATTATCACTATCATAGTCACTAGTGGTTTGAGGAGTGGAGTCAGCTTGTACCTTATCTCCTTTTTCCATAAGGCATGTAGGAGTGCCATCATCGTCATCGGAGAGATTGGCAAAGAGCCTAGGCGATGAGTGGGTGTCGGAGATGAGTGTTGTGGATGAGGCAACGTTGGTGAAGATCTTGTTTGGGGAGGATCTTTCTTGTACGACGATGGCAGCTACACTCTTCTTCTCATTGTCATCATCATCACTGTCACTGCCCGATTGCCATTCTTGCCCGAGGTGAGCTTCCCCTTTCTTTTTGTCCTTGTACTTCTTGTCACTTTGTTTGGTGTACCTTGACTTCTTTCCTTTATTGGGACAATCTGCTGCAAGATGGCCGGTGTCACCACACTCATAGCAAAACCTCTTTCTATATGGTTTGTTTCCTCCATATCTCCTCATCTTATCTTTCTTCATTCTCAAATAGTTCTTGTAGTTTCCCACTAGCATAGCTTGTTCTTCATCAAGATCATCATCATCTTTGTGCTTGTGCTCACAACACCCTTTGTTGCAATGACTTGACTCACTTCCATGTGAAGCTGTGAGTGCTATGTTCTTTCTTTGATTTAGGGCTTCTTTGGCTTCATCATCCAAGACTTCATGGTGCATCAACTTTGCTAGCATTTCTTGAGGAGTCATAGTATGATAGTAGTCTTTCTCCATGATGACGGATGCGAGCATGTTGTTCCTTTGTCTCTGCACTCTACAAATCTTTCTTGCTGCAGAGTTGTCATCCCATGTTGTTGCTCCAAGTGCTCTAATCTGATTGATCAATGACATAAACCTGTCAAACATGGCTTTTGTTGTTTCTCCCTCAAGTATGCAAAAGTTCTCAATCTTGCTTTGTAGGAGCTCAATGTTTCCTACTCTTACACTCTTGTCTCCCTCAAAAGACACTTTCAAGGTGTCCCAAATCTACTTAGCATTTACCATACCATTTACTTTGTTGTTGTCTTCCGGAGTAAGACATTGCAGAATCAAGGTAGCAGCTGTTGCATTAAGGTGAAAGTCTCTCTCATCTTCGAGAGTCCATTCACTTGAGTTTTGTGGTGGATTTACTCCAATGTCCACTACTTCCCAGCATCTTGCAGCAATGAGATGCAACTTCATTCTATGAGCCCAATCAGTGTACCTTATACCATCAAATGGAGGTGGCTTTCCTAGATTGATCATCGGCAATGTTGGATTCTTGCTTGAACTGCTGTAATCAAACCCAGTGTTGTTGTAGGTCTTTGACCCTTTGCTAGCATCTTCATTTCCACCTTCGCTATCCGACTCATGACTCCTTTTACTTAGAAGTTCTTTCATTTTGTCTAGCTCTTCTTGCATCTTCTTCATCTGCTCTTTCTGCTACAGCTGCAAGGATGCTATTATTTGTGCTGTGATTTGCTCAACGATTTGTTGTTGAGTTGTTGGATCCATCTTGGCCAATATTGTTCCTCACGCAGTGAAGCGTTTGTACGAGGAACCTTGCTCTGATACCAATTGAAAGGATCTAATTGGCCTAGAGGGGGGTGAATAGGCGTATCTAAAAACCTGAAACTCAAAAACTCAAGTTGCGGAAGTCAAATGCCTGTCGGTACCACCGACAGTTTGGGCCGGTACTACTGGTGTCACACAGCCAGTACTACCGACGCAAACTGCTGGTACAACCGACTCCCTAAGACAGCTACGAAATCAGAGTATAAAGGGCTTAGATTTCATATCTGAGTTTTACCCCACTTTCCTAAGTGTAGTTGAGGATATTGTTGAAGTCTCCTTAGCTTGGTCCTTCTCCTCAACGTAGATTGACCATTGTTTACCTGTCGAAAAGTGGAAAAGAGATAGGAACACAAAGAACACAAACAAGGGTAGTCGAAGCTACCTCCACAGGAAGACAAGGTATTTTTCCCGAGGTTCGGCAATCTCCACTTAGGAGTTCCTACGTCCCTGTTGTTGAGGTGACCACGAAGGTCTGACCACTTAGGTCTCCTCCTCAAGCAACCACAGAGGTTAGCTTGATGTTTCCACTAAGAATCAAGGGGTAATACAAACACTTCGGGATGCCCTCACAAATGAGTCAACACGGGCAACCACGAAGAACACCTAGCCGGCTAGGGTTCCAAGAGCCCAAGAGTAACAAATACAAACCAAACCGACAAGACGAGGAACGAAGTGCTCAAGTCACAGATCGAAGCTCCCAACTCTCTAATCTCACTTCTCTAGCTCGAATCTCTCAAGAAATGAAGTCTAGGAGCAAGAGGGAGAGAGAGTGGGTGAGCCAAAGCTTGGAGATTGTTTTCTCAGATGTGAAGTAGCTAGAATGAGCAAGCCAACGGTTAGAAAATAGGAGAGAGCTATTTATACTAGAGTACAGAACACTGGCAGGTACTACCGGTGCAACCACCGGTACCACCGGCGTCCCTAGATCTAAACGTGAGAAGGCCGAGGAAGATGCGAGAAAAAGGCCTACCGGTACCACCGGCCAGCGCCGGTACCACCGGTGGAAGGCCGGTACCACCGGCAGTGCAAAATCTCGCAAAACAGTAGTTCTGCAAGAATTTGGCCTGCCGGTACTACCGGCGTTTCACTGGTACCACCGGCGGTAGCCGGTTCCACTGGTCAAAGCCCGGTACTACCGGTAGTTCATTTTCTCGCAAAACTCAGGAGTAGAACAGGCACTGCCGGTACCACCGGCCCTGAGGGCCGGTACTACCGGCTCACCCTGGCAGAGAAGAAACTTTCCAGAAGTTTGTGCGTGCAAGTGTGTCTGTCAAACGCAAAACCTAAGTTGACCTGAGCACCATTATTCTCATCTTACCAACTCAATTTGCATCCCTCTTGATAGTGCGGCATTTCCTATAACTCAAACAAGAAATAAAACTAAGTAGCTTCTTGAGTTGAAACGTCGCTCAAATGAAGAAATTTTGGGGTTGCTGTGATTCACCACATGTGTATGTTTGATTCCATCAAAGAACTAACACCTATAGATTCCACTTGATAGACATGTTAGTTCCTAATTTGATTGTCATTAATTATCAAAACCCACACCGGGGGCGAATGCACTTATAACACCCCACATACACGGACACCCCGTCCATGCATATGACGTGTTAGTACCCACATCATCGTCCTAGTGATGGCATCGCCTCTCAGGACGGAATCTCCCAACATGCGGTACTGTTCACAGGCACACCAAACATGTGTGCATGACACAACACCTAACTCACTCCCCTAGATCGGCAGTGTGTCCAATCATGTTCTCACAGCTCCCACTTACCGAGGCGTAGAGGAAGAATTGATCCATACATTACCATTCAAATGAATGGTACTCATACTATTGCACACTGTATGAGCGACGAAATAGAAATATGATGCATTAACCCCCAAGTCAGTACTTAACTAGCCACCTTAGAGTCCTTAACTGGGCATAAAGGATATGACCATGGCACACTAAATAGTTTTCCAAAAAAACTTAGGTTAACACCTTGATTATCATTAAGAATAATCTTTTATTAAACCGGTTTAAATTTAGTTTAGAACGTACTTATGAACAGTAACTCGCTAAACCTTGCTCCGATGCCAGCTGTAACAGAACCGCCCATATTATAAGAGATTAAGCCTGTAGCGACCATTTGCATAGTCAAACCATCGATGCTTAAGCCCATATAATCCCGGTAGTCCGTGAAATCTCGAAGGATTTCAAACCACATATCGTACATACAGCCAAGATCGTAATAAGTTTAACGGTCACCATCCACAGTTACATCCAGTTCATAAACATCCATCAATTACATCGGAGTCCTTAAAGTTATTACAAACCAAGTTCTCAAGTAGTGGAAGCTTCATAGTTTGAAAATACACACACACAAGTTTAGTTGATACAGTGCCATAGTTTGGTCATTCCCACAAAAGCAAAAGAGAAGACAGAGTGACCATCGCCCTTGGCTAGTCATCGCCCATAGTTGGGTACAAGCAGAGGATGCAATAACCATAGTACATTTGACCATCTGCAAAACAACATGGGAGTAGAACCCTGAGTACGAGGATGTACTCAGCTAGACTTACCCGTCATAAACCAAAAATAAAGACTCTTCAAGGATCATGAAGGCTATATAGTGGGGTAGCTGAGACTTTTGCATAAAAGCATTGTTCCACTAAACATAGTCTAAAAACCTTTCTTCTTTTAATTAGCTCAAGTTCAATGTTATTATTACCTATTATCTAGGTTTGCACCTGTACTATTACAAGCAAGTGTAGTAATATGATGGTACCTCATCATAGCATTCATGAAACCATTTATCATTATAACCCAAGTGTTCCATAGTCCTAACTACGAGGACAGGGCTCATGTCAAGTGCTCACTATCCAGGAGCGATGGCGATTCGAATCGATTTCTAACCGGCTGGCGAGGTATTCCCCACACAAACCACACTCACTGATCAAGTGAGCTACAGATCACCGTGTTACACTATCCAGGACCAATTCGTGGGTTCGGCAGGCACCGCCAGTACCTGAGGACCGTTCTGGCGACCGAGGTATCCAAGGTATACCAAGGTTGTGCGCCGCACCCTCGTCGTTCTCCACAACCATCACCAATACAACGCGTGGCGGCTCGACTCCCGGCCCGGATAGTGTTCAGGCTTCGCGGTCGGAATGACTTATCCTTCCAGCTAAGTGTGGGGCATGCGTTCAACATGACAAGAGGGCCGTCAACGATCGGTCCTTAATCAACACAGGCAGGGGCACTATGGTCAAGCCATCATAAGACCCTGCCCGGTCTCAAATTCCATTCCACACCTGGTTATTCTTTCCCAGAGCAATCACCGCTAAACAAACAGGTATCCACCTATATCTCGTAGGTGACAGGAAATCACCCGACTTCTACCGAACTAAGCATGCTAAGCATAGACTCCGCACCTATCTATATAGGACAATGCAGATAAACAAGTGGTGATATCAAGGAGTACTTATGCAACAATGGTATCAAGCAACTCCTACCACTTAAATGCAATATAGTAAAACAAGCATAATACATCATTTAAGTTAGCGAGAATAGGGAGACTTAGAATGCTCCGGGGCTTGCCTTTCTCAAACGTGCTCGGCTTGTGATCCGGGCACTCTTGCAGCTCATCTCTGGGTTTCGACACTCCCAGAGGTTCCTGCTCCTGGGCTTCCTCCTGCTCCTCGGGTCCCACCTTGTTCTCCTGTGAGTCTGTATGATGCATGGGTGCTCGTGAGTGGAGTGCGAGATGCCCGGAGTGCAATACTCATATGAGAGGATACCAAATGACCATGACATGATGCATAGATGATTAAGGTGGTTATTTTTACAAGGTAGTCAACATCATCCAAGAGCATACAATTACATTAAGCATCTAATTCCTTCTCTTCTACAAATTGCCCTCAAGTGCAACCAGCAAATTCACAAGATGCTTCAAAGATACACCAAACCCCCTTTATTTTTCTTAACTTATGTATAACAATCATAATTCCTTTATTCATTTTTAGGCCTACACAAGTAGCATATATTTCTGTTTATCAATAAATTCCACAAAAATTATAGTAGACTACCAGTCAAACATAAAGTCTATCATAAATTTTTCATAATATTTGGACACTTATTTGGAGCTACAAAAATCACAAGATTAATTCACAAAGCAAGCATAAATACCCTACTGTGGTATAAGTGTCAAACAGTAGATTACATATTTTTATAATTTGCTTATTATCATAAGAAACACCCACAAAAATTTCCAGATTAGTTGCATGATCCAATTATTTATTTAAAATCATAAACCACTCACATGCAAGCATTTAAATCACCATAAACTAATTCATACAGCAATTAATGTGTAACATATTTTTCCTAGAGCCTAAACATCCATGCAGAGCCTATAAAATAAGATTCATATTTTTTGAGTTATATTTTAATTACTATGCATTTTCCAATTCTAGCAAAAAATATGGATTAAATATATTTGTACAGAAAAGTTGTTCAAACAGGACATGCAACCTAACCAAACTGCAGATCTGAGATTCTAGAAAACATCAAAATTTATTTCACGAATTTTGGAGCTATGGATCTCAAGATATGGATTTTAGAACATTTAAACCATTTTTTGGAAATTATTTTTCTGAAGCTAAGTGCACCCGGTGCAGTGCACCCACGGTCGCTGACGAGCGGACCCGCCTGCCAGCCGGGCCCGCTGGCCAGAGCGCAGAGAGGGGAGAACTCCGGCGAGCCGGAGCTCACCGTCGGTGACCTCTTTCGGCGAATCAAGCTGCCCTACGCGTTCTACGGCTCAAGGCAAACTCAGCGCACCCATTTGCGCGGCCTGAAAAGGACCGGAGCAAGCTCGCCACCGGCCATGCCGGAGCGGCGGCGCTGCTCACCGTCGTCCTGAGGCGCTGGCCCGGTAGAGCGCGGTTGGAGTGGCTCGTGAGCATCGCGGTGCCGAGGCGAGCACGACGCGCTAACTAAGCGGCACCGGAAAGCACGGAGGCATGCAGACCACGTGCGCGGCGGCGGCGCTCTTGCCGGAGAAGAAACGAGGGCGAGCGGGGCTCACCGTGCCTCACCGAACGCTCGGACGCGTGTTCCGCAACGGCGAAGCGAGGGCGGAGCTCGGGGGAGAATGAATCGGAGAATGGCGCCTACGCGCTGGGGGAGAATGGTTGAGGCGGAGCTCGGGCTCTAATGGCGACGGCGGCGCTCTGCGCACGCAGAGCGAGGGCGAGAGAGCGAGAGGGAGAGCTGGCGGGCGCAAATGGCAGCAAGGGCGGAGGCGGGCGTGGCCGGGCGCTCCTGGTGGCCTACCAGGGCGCGTCCAGGCGACCGCATGCTCGCCACGCGGCAGCCGAGCTCTGCCGGCTTGCCACGGCGGCGCGGCGCGGCCGTCCGCGCGCGGACACGGCTCGGGCGCGAGCGCGGGCGCGGCGAAGGGGAGAGCTCGGGCGGGCGGGGCTGGCTTCGGCCAGCGGGCCAGAAGTGAGGCCGCGGCCTGCTAGCGCCCCCTTTTCCCTTTTCTTTTTTTTTAAATTTCTTTTCTCAAACTCTTTCTAAATTCATTTGGACCACTTTAAAATCATTTTCACCTTTTTCTCCCAAAATGAAAACTGTTCCAAAACAAAAACCCTACAACTTTGTTTTAATAACCAAGGCCAAATTCCAAATAGAATTTGAATCACAGATTAAAACTAGTTCTAGGTTTTTCAAAAATAAATTCATTTTAGGGATTTTTATATAAATTCCATTTCTCAAATCCTATGGCTCCAAAAATTTCACAAAAATACTCTTAAGCCTTTTTGCACACAATTCAACCTAATTTGAATATTTCACAATTTTAGAAGCAAGCATAATATTTTTACCACATTTAATTCACATAAAATAAACCACATAAAATCACACTTTGAATGGATGACATGCTCATGTGATGCTATGCTCGATGAGAATGCTTATGAATGTTTTGATGAGACTAAGTGCATGCTTAACACCTAGGGTGTTACTCCTCGATCCATCTGCGGGTGGTGTCGGAGAGAAAAAGCGGTATGATGGCACGATCGTCTCCTCGAGCGCCTCCCAACTGATAGGCTAGTCGAAAGTCTGCCAGCCACAGCTCTGGCTTGGTTTCACCGTTGTATTTAGCAATGCTAGTCGGGGGTTGAAACGGGCTGGGCAGCGGTGTGTTGCGGATCGCTCTGCTGAACACGCGATGGCCCGATGGTTCTGGGGCCATCCGGTCCTCGTCGCTGTCGTATCGTCCACCGCGGTGGGCGCTGTAGCTGCGTTCCTCTGCATCCCCATGTCGACGGCGTCGATACTCGTTGATGTCGTGTCACGCATCATGTCGTCGTTGATTATCGACGGGGTGGTCTAGGACAGGCACTGTTTTTTTTCCTCGAGGGGGTGGTTGCTGATGGACCGACACCTCCCTTTCGTTTCGGACTGGTTCGTCACGTTTCTCCGAGGCTGCACCTTGACGTCGAGAGGCCGAGCTCTCGGCTTGCTGAGCTGCCGCCACATGAAGCAGAGTTTGCACCTCGTCTCGAATGCGCCGTGCTTGGGAGTTCGAGGGTTCAGGCATGTTATGTAGTAGCATGGTTGCTTCCACGACGTTATGGCCTACTCGAGGGAAACGGCTGATGGGTTGTTCTGGCTCCCCGTCTCTGACAATCTATCGGTGTACTTCTCGAGCCCGTCCGCACGCACCGCCGCCACGCGGGTATGGTTGGTCCTGCTTGAGAACTCGCTCGAGTTGGGCGAGGCGCTCGCGATCTTCATCAAGCTTTGCTTTGAGCTCCCGTAACTGCGCAAGTAGCGCAGCTTTATCTGTAACACCCTAGGTGTTAAGCATGCACTTAGTCTTATCAAAGTCTTGCATAAGCATCCTCATAAGCATCATGAGCATGTCATTCTTTGCAAGTATGATTTCATGTGCATCATTTCATGAGTTATAAATATGCTAAAAATATGGTGCTTGCTCCTAAAATTGTGAAATATTCAAACTAGGTTGATTTATGTGTAAGAAGAATTTAGAATATTTTTGTGTAATTTTTGGAGCTATGGAATTTGAGAAATGGAATTTATACAAAATATCCAAAAAGAATTTATTTAAAAACCTAGAACTAAGTTTTAATTTGTAATTCAAATTCTATTTGGAATTTGGTTTTGCTTATTAAAGCAAGGTTGTAGAGTTTTTAGTTTGGAACAACTTTGCCTTTGGGAGAAAGTGGTGAAAATGATTTGAAAATGGTCAAAATGAATTTAGAAGAGAATTTGAGAAAAGAAATTCAAAAAAAAATAGAAAAGGGAAAAGGGGGCGCTAGCAGGCCGCGGCCTCACTTCTGGCCCGCTGGCCGAAGCCGGCCCGGCCCGCCCGCGCCTTCCCCTTCCCCTGCCCCGCGCTCGCGCCCGCGTCCGCGCGCGGACGGCCGCTCGGTGCCGCCGTGGCGCGCCGGCAGAGTCCGGCCGCCGCGTGGCGAGCATGCGACCGCGAGGACGCGTCCCGGACGGCCACCAGAAGAGCTCGGCTGCGCCCGCCTCCGCCCCCGCTCCCATTCGCGCCCCTCGGCCCTCGCTCTCTCACTCTCTTGCCCTCGCTCTGCAGCGCAGAGCGCCGCCGTCGCCATTGGAGCCCGAGCTCCGCCTCGGCCGTTCCTCCCCCGTGCATGCGCCATTCTGCGATTAGTTCTTCCAGGAGCTCCGCCCTCGCTCCGCCGTTGCGGAACACCCGTCCGAGCGCTCGGTAAGGCACGGTGAGCCCCCGCTCGCTCTCGTTTTCTTCTCCGGCGAGAGCTCCGCCGCCGCGCACGTGATCCGCGCGTCTCCATGCCTTCCGGTGCTGCGTCGTTGGCGCATTGTGCTCGCATTGGCACCGCGGTGCTCACGAGCCACTCCAGCCATGCTCTACCGGGCCAGCGTCCCGTGCCGACGGTGAGCAGCGCCGCCGCCCCGCCATGGCCGGTGGCGAGCCTGCTCCGGTCCGTTTTAGGCCACGCAAATGGGTGCGCTAGGTCCGCCGTGAGCCGTAGAGCGTGTAGAGCCGCTTGATTCGCCGAAAGGGGTCGCCGACGGTGAGCTCCTCCCCTCTGCGTCCTGACCAGTGGGCCCGGCTGGCAGGCGGGTCCGCTCGTCAGCGACCGCGGGTGCACTGCGCCGGGTGCACCTAGCCGGTCTCGGGGTGGGTGACAGGTGGGGTCATCTGACTCGCGTGTCCCGCCTGTCAGTGACTCCGAGGGTTTGAATCCGGGTGCGCTTAGCGTTTTAGGTTGTTTTCCGTTTTAAAAGTTTTTTCAGAAAATGAGTTATGTATTCAAAAATCCATATCTTAAGGAATATAGCTCCAAAAATTGTGAAATAAATTTTGGTGTGTTCCTTATTTCCAGATCTATAGCCTAGTATGTTTGCATGTCATGTTTGAGTAACTTTTCTGTGTGAATATATTTAATCTATGTTTTTGCTAAACTTGGAAAATGCATAGTAAATAAAATAGGGTTCAGAAAAATGTGAAACTAGATTTGCTGGCTCTGCATGTGTGTTTACTCACTGGAAAATATTGTTACATATTATTTGGTGTATAAATGAATTTATGGTAATTTAAATGCTTGCATGGCAGTGGTTTATGATTTTTAATAATAAATTGGGTCATGCAATAAATCTAGAAAATTTTATGGGTATTTCTTATAATATTAGACAAATGGTAAAAATATGAAATCTGTTGTTTGACATTTATATCATAGTGGAGTAATTATGCTTACTTTATTAATTAATCTTGTGATTTTTGTGGCTCAACTTAAGTATCCAAAAATCATGAAAAATTTACAGTAGACTTTATACTTAGCTGGTAGTCTCCTGTAATTTTTGTGGAATTTATTGATAAACAGAATTGCATGTGATTTTTTAATGAGCCTAGAAATGAATAAAGAAAATTATGAATGGTTGTGTATATAGGTTGAATGGGATAAGTTGGGTTTGGTGTATCTTTGAAGCATCATGTGGGTTGCTGGTTGTATTTGAAAAATAATTGTAGAAGAGAATGCAATAGATGCTTGATTCACTTGTTTATTCTTGGATGATGTTGACTACCTTGCAATAAGCATGACCAAGTACATCACCTATGCATCATGTCATGACTCCTTTAGTGCTTTCTCCTACAAGCATCCACTCGGGCATCTCGCACTCCACTCATAAGCACACATGCATCATACAGGCTCGCAGGAGAACGAAGTGGGACCCGAGGAACCCGAGGAGCTTCAGGAGCAGGAACCTCCGGAAGCACAGGAACCCGGAGAGGAACTGCAGGAGTGTCCGGATCACCGACCCAGCACGTTTGAGAAAGGCAAGCCCCGGAGCATTCTAAGTCTCCCTATTCTCGCTAACTTATACAAAGCACTATACTTGTTCTACTATATTACATTTAAGTGATAGGAAATTGTTTGATACCGTTGATGCATATGTACTCCTTGTTCTCCTTACTCGTTCACCTACCTTGTCCTATGTAGATAGGTACGGAGTCTATGCTTAGCTTGCTTAGTCCGGTAGAAGTCGGGTGATTCCCTGTCACCTGCGAGATATAGGTGGATACCTGCTTGCTTAAGCAGTAGTTGCTTGGAGAAAATAATAACCAAGTGTTGAGTGTAATTGGAGACCGGGCAGGGTCTTATGGTGGGTTGACCATAGTGCCCCTGCCTGTGTCGATTAAGGACCGATCGTTGACGGCCCTCTTGTCATGTTGAACGCATGCCCCACACTTAGCTGGAAGGATAAGTCGTCCCGACCGCGAAGCCTGAACACTATCCGGGCCGGGAATCGAGCCGCCATGCGCTGTATTGGTGGTGGTTGAGGAGAACGACGAGGGCGCGGCGCGCAACCTTGGTATACCTTGGATACCTCGGTCGCCGGAACGGTCCTCGGGTACTGGCGGTGCCTGCCGAACCCGCGAATTGGTCCTGGATAGTGTAATACGGTCATCTGTAGCTCACTTGATCAATGAGTGTGGTTTGTGTGGGGAATACCTCGCCAGCTGGTTAGAAATCGATTCGAATCGCCATCACTCCTGGATAGTGAGCACTTGACATGAGCCCTGTCCTTGTAGTAAGGACTATGGAACACTTGGGTTATAATGAAACGGGTTTATGGCTGCTATGATGAGGTACTATCATATCACTACACTGTTGTGATAGCACAGGTGCAAACCTAGATAATAGGTAATGATACTTTCAACTTGAGCAAATTAAAAGAAGAAAGACTTATGTAGGTTATGATAGCGAAATACTGCGGTTTTGCAAAATGGTTGTCAGCTACCCCACTATATAGCCTTCATGATCCTTGATAAGTCTTTATTTTAAGTTTATGACGGGTAAGTCTAGCTGAGTACCTTCTCGTACTCAGGGTTCTACTCCCATGTTGTTTTGCAGATGGTCAAATGTACTATGGTTATTGCATCCTCTGTCTGTACCCAGCCATGGGTGACGACTAGACCAAGGGCGATGGTCACTCCGTCTCTCCTTTTGCTTTTGTGGGAATGACCGAACTATGGCACTGTATCAGACTAAGCGTGTGTGTTGTATTTTCGAACTATGAAGCTTCCGCTACTCGAAGAACTTGGTTTGTAATAACTTAAGCACTCCGATGTATTTTATGAATGTTGTAATCTGGATGTAATTGTGGATGGCGACCGCTAAACTTATTACGATCTTGGCTGTTGTGCGATGTGTGGTTTGAAATCCTTCGAGATTTCACGGACTACCGGGATTATATGGGCTTAAGCCTGCTGGTTTGACTATGCAAATGGTCGCTGTTAGGCTTAATCTCTTATAATTTGGTCGGTTCTGTTACAGCTGGCATCGGAGCAAGGTTTAGCGAGTTACTGTTCATAAGTACGTTCTAAACAAAAGTCTAAACCGGTTTAATGAAAGATTTTAGTAATTAATAAAGATCAAGGTGTTAAACTAAGTTTTGGAAAACTATCTAGTGTGCCATAGTCATATCCTTTATGCCCAATTAAGGACTCTAAGGTGGCTAGTTAAGTACTGACTTGGGGGTGAATGCATCATATTTTTATTTCGTCGCTCATACGGCGTGCAATAGTATGATGCCATTCATTTGAGTGGTAATGTATGTATCCATTTTTCCTCTACGCCATGGTAAGTGGAATCTGTGAGAGCATGATCGGATACACTGCCGGTCTAGGGGAGTGTTGCTAGGTACTGTGTCATGCACACATGTTTGGTGTGTCTTGGGAACAGTACCGCATGTTGGGAATTCCGTCCTGAGAGGCGATGCCGTCAATAGGGCGATGATGTGGGTAGTGGCACGTCACATGCATGGACGGGTGTCTGTGTATGTGAAGTGCATGGTTTTAAATTCTTGCTCTGCATGATCATATTGTGGGTGGGCTGAAATGAGTTTTCTGCAGGTACACTAACCACGTTCTCGCTTAGAACGCTAGTTACGTTATGAGAGAACGTTGTGTGCCACTGCATGTACCGCTTAGTGTTAACCTTTGTTTCTAAGTTTGTGAGATCGTAAGTTCGTGCATGCATCATGTTCATTTCATATCATTGCTTACTTTCCCCCTTAATTTAATCTGTCCCAATTCTAAATAAAATAATTAAAGGTAATCCTCGCTCTTACCCACGGTATTCCATTTGCAGCAGATGGCACGCACTAGGCTCACCGCTCGCAAGTCCACTGGTGGGCGGGCCCCTCGCCATCCGTTGGCAGCTAGGAGCTCGCGACATAAGAGCAAGTTACTGGAGGAGTTCGGGATGCCCACTTTGCTTTGGAGGGTGCTCAGTTCGATGGGGTATCCCGAAGGAAGGGAGCCTCGCTACTATTGGGATAAGGAGCCGCTTGGTGACGAGACCCTGGTGGGGATCGAGGCAGTTGTCCCTACCAGTGGAGGAGACCCTGCTTGGGGCGGCTGGGTGTACGAGTCCCAAGGTGTCACGCCTTTCCACGGTGCTAGCAGGGCAGCTTTCACAGTTCTGAGGGACCTCATGGAGAGGTTTCCACAGGAGCTAGCCCACGCCTTCGCTGGGGTGTTTCCCCGGGGTGACCCCTACACTTCGGTGTGGGATCAGTCCGAGGTGAATGCTCTAGAGAGGAGTGCGTTTGAGGACCAGCACAGTGACAGTGCAGCTATGAGTGCCATGTACGCGTTGATGAAGACCTATGGAGGCCTAAAGCGTTGTTTGGGTCGCTTGTCCGGGTCTCTTCTCACCGTCCAGGATGAGAAGCGTCAGCTGCGGCGTGAGTTTGACTCTGAGGTTGAGAGGCTGCAGGCAGAGTTGGCCCGTGTGACCAGAGAGAGAGATCAGGTAGTCCAGAAGAACAGTGAGCTGAGTCAGGACCTACTTGCAGTACGGGAGCAGAAGGACAGGGTGACTACTGCTCACAGGAACTGCGAGCGCATGCTAGTCCATGTGCTTGGACAGAGGAATGAAGCCTGGCACGAGGAGGACACTTTGAGGGCCCGACAGCTAGAGCTAGAGCAGTAGCTAGCTAATGCTGAGGAGTACAATGAGAACTTGCATGAGGAGATCCACCAGCTGCATAACCAGCTCCACCCTCACCACCTGCCTGGAGCAGCTGAGCTAGACTCTGAGGACGAGATGGACCCGGATCCCGAGATAGGAGCAGCTGCTAGTGGAGATGAGGATGAGGATGGCTCCGGCATGGACAGTGACCATAGCGAGTAGATGCTAGGGCTCTAGAGCTAGTCCTTCTTCTTATGTTGTTGTATGTTGCATGGCATGTCGTGTACTTTTGGATCTGGGCTATGTAAGACTTTATGAGTTGATGCTGAAAGTCCAGTGTATGTATGCTGGCAAGTTGGATGTATGCAAACCTTGTTGCGTGAATGTTGAGTAATCTGTTAGTGATGTTGTGCGTAGATGATGAATTGTTGTGCCTCTGTTTATTGTGCGAATTTATTCCCTCAGTAAATTCAGTAACGGCATGATTCTACACATTTCTACCGCTGATGGCAACTCCTAACGATTGCTTATCATTGGCGTATGCAGATGGTGCAAACACGTGGCGGGGGTAACAGCAACCCGGGCCTACGAGCAGGTACGTCTGGAGGTGGGGCCCAACGGAATGAGGACAGAGCACCAACACCGCCACCACCACCGCCTCCTCCGTACACTGTGGACGTGTTTTTCACATAGTTTCTGGGGAGCCAACGCAACATGGAACAGATGCAGCGCAACATGGAAGAGGCTCTGCACAACATAGCTGACAACACCCGTCGTGGGGATAACCAGGGCGGCCGTGAAGTCAACCAGTACAGTTCGTTCAAGGACTTCATGGATACCAAGCCACCAATCTTTAAGGAGGCCTTGGAACCGCTCGAAGCAGATGAGTGGATCAACACCATGGAGCAGAAGTTTCGTCTTCTCCGAATGACCGAAGGACTCAAGGCTGAATATGCGGCACATCAGTTGCAAGGACCCGCTGGGATTTGGTGGTCCCATCACCATACCACCTACCCAGAGGGGACCCCAATTACCTGGAACCGCTTCACCACCGCTTTCCGGGGAAATTATATTCCTCCTGGTGTGGTTGAAATGAAGGTTGGGGAGTTCATGAGGCTGTCCCAGGGGACGAAATCTGTGAAAGAGTAACTACATGCCTTCAATAATCTCGCTCGCTATGCCCCTGAGTTTGTAAACATGGAGGCCAAGAAGATTGCCAGTTTCCAGAGAGGCTTGAATCCAAAGATGCTGAAGACCATGGGTACAGGGGCCAGGGCTACCTTCAATGCTTACATCAGTGACTGTCTCACCCAGGAGAATAACAACAACAACTACAGTGCATCCAAGTCACGTAAAAGGGCTTTTGAAGCCGGATCATCCCAGTCCAGGGCACCAGTGACAGGGCGACAGCAGTATCGTCCCCCTGCCCCAGGTGCTAGGTTCCGACCACCGCAGAGAAGGAACACCGGACATCCAACACAGCAGAAGCTGTACAAGGTGGCGATAGCCCCTGCCAAGCCAAAGGCAATTCAAGCTGCAGCACCTGCCGTCAACAATGCGTCCAAGGGTCCGTGCTATAACTGCCACAAGATGGGGCACTTTGCTAAGGAATGTCCCTACCCGAAGAGGCAGCAGCCAACCTATCCAGCTCGTGTGCACCATACCTCGATCGAGGAAATCCCGGAAGGAGAACCGGTGACAGCGGGTATGTTTTCTGTCAACCAACATCTTGCAGTTGTTTTGTTTGATTCTGGATCATCGCATTCATTCATGAGCCAAGGATTTGCACAAAAGCATAGTCAACCAGTTACAGATCTGGGTTATGGCTACCGCATCAGCTCAGCAGGGGCAGATGTGTTGACCAATAGAGTGGTCCGAGGGGCAACCCTGGATATAAGTGGCCGAGTTTTTCGGGTGAATCTAGTGGTCATGCCTGGGTTAGTTTTGGATGTTATCATGGGCATGAACTGGATGAGAGAATGGGATGCTGTCATAGATACTGGAAAGAGGATGTTATCTCTCAGAGAACCACAGGGCAGTAACTCTTTTCAAGTACCTCTGCCCCGTCGTCTTGACTTTGCTAGCATTTCCTGTGCTACGCACGTGGTTCCTTTACCACAGATCCCAGTCGTCTGTGAGTTCCCTGATGTTTTTCCCGAGGAATTGCCAGGACTTCCCCCAGATAGGGACGTAGAGTTTGCAATCGAGTTGATACCAGGTACAGCACCAATATCTAGAAGGCCGTACCGGATGCCACCAAACGAACTCGCAGAGTTGAAGAAGCAACTGAAGGAGTTACTAGATAAAGGGTTCATCCGGCCAAGTTCGTCGGAATGGGGTTGTCCAGCGCTGTTTGTGAAAAAGAAGGATCAATCGTTGCGCATGTGCGTGGGCTATCGTCCACTCAATGTCGTGACAATCAAGAATAAGTATCCCTTGCGAAGGATTGATATCCTGTTTGATCAGTTATCCAAGGCAAGAGTGTTTTCTAAGATAGATTTGAGGTCTGGGTATCACCAAATCAAAATTCATCCGCAAGATATCCCGAAGACTGCTTTTTCCACTAGATATGGGTTGTTTGAGTATCTTGTCATGTCCTTTGGGTTGACAAATGCTCCTGCATACTTTATGTATCTGATGAATTCAGTCTTTATGCCAGAATTGGATAAGTTTGTTGTGGTGTTTATCGATGATATCCTGGTGTATTCAGAAAATGAGCAAGATCACGCCGAACATCTGAGAATCGTGCTGACACGATTACGAGAGCATCAGTTATATGCCAAGTTCAGCAAGTGTGAGTTTTGGTTGAAGAAAGTTCCTTTCCTAGGGCACATTTTGTCTGAAGAAGGGATTGCCGTGGATCCATCAAAAGTGCAGGAAGTCATGGACTGGAAGGCACCAACTTCTGTCTTGGAAGTTAGAAGTTTCCTTGGTCTGGCCGGGTATTATCGTCGTTTCATACCTGACTTCTCCAAGATTGCTAAGCCAATGACAAGTTTGCTACAAAAGGATCATAAGTTCGTCTGGACGGAAGGGTGTGAGTTAGCCTTCCGCACCTTGCGAAAGTTGCTAACCACTGCTCCCGTTCTGGCACAACCTAATATCGAGAAGCCTTTTGAGGTGTTTTGCGACGCATCGAAGAGTGGCCTGGGGTGTGTGTTGATGCAAGATGGCAGAGTGATAGCTTATGCTTCCCGACAGTTGAGAAAGCACGAAATCAACTACCCAACGCATGACCTCGAGTTAGGAGCTGTGGTACATGCTTTGAAGATTTGGAGACATTATCTGCTGGGAAATAAGTGTCACATTTATACCGATCATAAGAGTTTGAAGTACATCTTCACTCAGTCCGAGCTAAATATGAGGCAATGACGGTGGTTAGAGTTAATCAAGGACTACGATCTAGAGGTTCATTATCATCCAGGCAAGGCTAATGTGGTAGCAGATGCTTTGAGTCGCAAACCGCACTATCAAGTGGTTCAACCGTTGTTCGAAGATGGGTTCAATCTTATGGATCCTGAGGTCTTATGTCATATACAACTCCGTTGTTCACTCGAGAGTCAAGTCATTGAAGGTCAGAGAACAGACAAGGGAATTTTCCACATCAAAGAAAAGATCAAAGATGACCCAAAAACTCAGTTTCGAGTTGATGAGAAGGGGGTACTGTGGTTTCAACAGCGGTTAGTAGTCCCGAAAGATCGGGAATTGAAGAATCGCATCATGGATGAAGCTCATCTCTCTAAGCTTTCTATTCATCCTGGCAGTAGTAAAATGTATCAAGATCTAAGACCCCAATTTTGGTGGACCAAGATGAAGAAAGAAATAGCCGCATATGTAGCCCGTTGTGACACATGTTGCAGAGTTAAGGCCATCCATATGAAGCCTGCGGGTCTGTTGCAACCGTTATCAGTTCCGGAGTGGAAATGGGAAGAGGTCAGTATGGACTTTATCACAGGTTTACCAACCACAAGGAAGGGGAATGACTCGATTTGGGTAATCATAGATCGATTGACCAAATCGGCCCATTTCATCCCTGTGAAGACTCGTTACCGACCTCCTGAGTATGCCGATATATATATGGCTGAGATTGTCAAGTTGCATGGTATTCCCAAGACCATCATATCAGATAGAGGACCGCAGTTCACCGCTCACTTCTGGGAGCACATGCATAACAGTTTGGGGACCAGTCTGATAAGAAGCACGGCCTATCATCCCCAGACTTCAGGCCAAACTGAGAGGCTAAATCAAGTGTTAGAAGATATGCTGAGGGCCTGTGTGCTATCATCCAGGGGATCGTGGGAATCATGGTTACCTTTGGTCGAGTTCTCATACAATAATAGTTATCAAGAGAGTATCAAGATGGCCCCGTTTGAAGCTTTGTATGGTCGAAGATGTAGAACTCCGTTAAACTGGGTTGAACCTGGTGAAAGAAGATACTATGGTATCGACTTCGTGAATGAAGGAGAGAAAAAGGTGCAGATCATACAACAACATATGCAAGCGGCACAGTCACGACAAAAGAGTTATGCTGATAAGAGAAGAAGGCCACTTGAATTCAACATAGGTGACTATGTGTACCTCAAGGTTACGCCAATGAAGAAAGTTCAACGTTTCCGAGTTCGAAGCAAGCTTGCACCCAGATATGTGGGACCGTACCAAGTGCTAGAGAGGAAAGGCCCAGTGGCCTATAAGATTCAGTTACCTGAAGAGATGAGCTCGATCTTTCCGGTCTTCCATGTGTCGCAACTACGGAAATGTTTGAAAGTGCCTGAGCAAAGAATTGAACCTCGAGGGATCAAAATAAAAGCAGACTTAGAGTATAAGGAGCAACCAGTGGGGATTGTGGATACCAAGGAACGAGTAACCCGAAATAGAATTGTCAGAACATATAAGGTGGTGTGGAGTCATCATGACGATAGGGATGCCACCTGGGAAACAGAGGATTACTTAAAAACAGTTTATCCAAAGTTTCATAAGAAATGGTTAGTAACCCAAAATCTCAGAACGAGATTTCCCTAAGGGGGGAAGGGCTGTAACACCCTAGGTGTTAAGCATGCACTTAGTCTTATCAAAGTCTTGCATAAGCATCCTCATAAGCATCATGAGCATGTCATTCTATGCAAGTATGATTTCATGTGCATCATTTCATGAGTTATAAATATGCTAAACATACGGTGCTTGCTCCTAAAATTGTGAAATATTCAAACTAGGTTGATTTATGTGTAAGAAGAATTCAGAATATTTTTGTGTAATTTTTGGAGCTATGGAATTTGAGAAATGGAATTTATACAAAATATCCAAAAAGAATTTATTTAAAAACCTAGAACTAAGTTTTAATTTGTAATTCAAATTCTATTTGGAATTTGGTTTTGCTTATTAAAGCAAGGTTGTAGAGTTTTTAGTTTGGAACAACTTTGCCTTTGGGAGAAAGTGGTGAAAATGATTTGAAAATGGCCAAAATGAATTTAGAAGAGAATTTGAGAAAAGAAATTCAAAAAAAAATAGAAAAGGGAAAAGGGGGCGCTAGCAGGCCGCGGCCTCACTTCTGGCCCGCTGGCCGAAGCCGGCCCGGCCCGCCCGCGCCTTCCCCTTCCCCTGCCCCGCGTCCGCGCGCGGACGGCCGCTCGGTGCCGCCGTGGCGCGCCAGCAGAGTCCGGCCGCCGCGTGGCGAGCATGCGACTGCGAGGACGCGTCCCGGTCGGCCACCAGAAGAGCTCAGCTGCGCCCGCCTCCGCCCCCGCTCCCATTCGCGCCCCTCGGCCCTCGCTCTCTCACTCTCTTGCCATTGGAGCCCGAGCTCCGCCTCGGCCGTTCCTCCCCCGTGCGTGTGCCATTCTGCGATTAGTTCTTCTCCGAGCTCCGCCCTCGCTCCGCCGTTGCGGAACACCCGTCCGAGCGCTCGGTAAGGCACGGTGAGCCCCCGCTCGCTCTCGTTTTCTTCTCCGGCGAGAGCTCCGCCGCCGCGCACGTGATCCGCGCGTCTCCATGCCTTCCGGTGCTGCGTCGTTGGTGCATTGTGCTCGCCTTGGCACCGCGGTGCTCACGAGCCACTCCAGCCACGCTCTACCGGGCCAGCGTCCCGTGCCGACGGTGAGCAGCGCCGCCGCCCCGCCATGGCCGGTGGCGAGCCTGCTCCGGTCCGTTTTAGGCCACGCAAATGGGTGCGCTAGGTCCGCCGTGAGCCGTAGAGCATGTAGAGCCGCTTGATTCGCCAAAAGGGGTCGCCGACGGTGAGCTCCGGCTCGCCGGAGCTCCTCCCCTCTGCGTTCTGACTAGTGGGCCCGGCTGGCAGGCGGGTCCGCTCGTCAGCGACCGCGGGTGCACTGCACCGGGTGCACCTAGCCTGTCTCGGGGTGGGTGACAGGTGGGGTCATCTGACTCGCGTGTCCCGCCTGTCAGTGACTCCGAGGGTTTGAATCCGGGTGCGCTTAGCGTTTTAGGTTGTTTTCCGTTTTAAAAGTTTTTCCAAAAAATGAGTTATGTATTCAAAAATCCATATCTTAAGGAATATAGCTCCAAAAATTGTGAAATAAATTTTGGTGTGTTCCTTATTTCCAGATCTATAGCCTAGTATGTTTGCATGTCATGTTTGAGTAACTTTTCTGTGTGAATATATTTAATCCATGTTTTTGCTAAACTTGGAAAATGCATAGTAAATAAAATAGGGTTCAGAAAAATGTGAAACTAGATTTGCTGGCTCTGCATGTGTGTTTACTCACTGGGAAAATATTGTTACATATTATTTGGTGTATAAATGAATTTATGGTAATTTAAATGCTTGCATGGCAGTGGTTTATGATTTTTAATAATAAATTGGCTCATGCAATAAATCTGGAAAATTTTATGGGTATTTCTTATAATATTAGACAAATGGTAAAAATATGAAATCTGTTGTTTGACATTTATATCATAGTGGAGTAATTATGCTTACTTTATTAATTAATCTTGTGATTTTTGTGGCTCAACATAAGTATCCAAAAATCATGAAAAATTTACAGTAGACTTTATACTTAGCTGGTAGTCTCCTGTAATTTTTGTGGAATTTATTAATAAACAGAATTGCATGTGATTTTTTAATGAGCCTAGAAATGAATAAAGAAAATTATGAATGGTTGTGTATATAGGTTGAATGGGATAAGTTGGGTTTGGTGTATCTTTGAAGCATCATGTGGGTTGCTGGTTGTATTTAAAAAATAATTGTAGAAGAGAATGCAATAGATGCTTGATTCACTTGTTTATTCTTGGATGATGTTGACCACCTTGCAATAAGCATGACCAAGTACATCACCTATGCATCATGTCATGACTCCTTTAGTGCTTTCTCCTACAAGCATCCACTCGGGCATCTCGCACTCCACTCATGAGCACACATGCATCATACAGGCTCGCAGGAGAACGAAGTGGGACCCGAGGAACCCGAGGAGCTTCAGGAGCAGGAACCTCCGGAAGCACAGGAACCCGGAGAGGAACTGCAGGAGTGTCCGGATCACCGACCCAGCACGTTTGAGAAAGGCAAGCCCCGGAGCATTCTAAGTCTCCCTATTCTCGCTAACTTATACAAAGCACTATACTTGTTCTACTATATTACATTTAAGTGATAGGAAATTGTTTGATACCGTTGATGCATATGTACTCCTTGTTCTCCTTACTCGTTCACCTACCTTGTCCTATGTAGATAGGTACGGAGTCTATGCTTAGCTTGCTTAGTCCGGTAGAAGTCGGGTGATTCCCTGTCACCTGCGAGATATAGGTGGATACCTGCTTGCTTAAGCAATAGTTGCTTGGGGAAAATAATAACCAAGTGTTGAGTGTAATTGGAGACCGGGCAGGGTCTTATGGTGGGTTGACCATAGTGCCCCTGCCTGTGTCGATTAAGGACCGATCGTTGACGGCCCTCTTGTCATGTTGAACGCATGCCCCACACTTAGCTGGAAGGATAAGTCGTTCCGACCGCGAAGCCTGAACACTATCCGGGCTGGGAATCGAGCCGCCATGCGCTGTATTGGTGGTGGTTGAGGAGAACGACAAGGGCGCGGCGTGCAACCTTGGTATACCTTGGATACCTCGGTCGCCGGAACGGTCCTCGGGTACTGGCGGTGCCTGCCGAACCCGCGAATTGGTCCTGGATAGTGTAATACGGTGATCTGTAGCTCACTTGATCAGTGAGTGTGGTTTGTGTGGGGAATACCTCGCCAGCTGGTTAGAAATCGATTCGAATCGCCATCGCTCCTGGATAGTGAGCACTTGACATGAGCCCTGTCCTCGTAGTAAGGACTATGGAACACTTGGGTTATAATGAAACGGGTTTATGACTGCTATGATGAGGTACTATCATATCACTACACTGTTGTGATAGCACAGGTGCAAACCTAGATAATAGGTAATGATACTTTCAACTTGAGCAAATTAAAAGAAGAAAGACTTATGTAGGTTATGATAGCGAAATACTGCGGTTTTGCAAAATGGTTGTCAGCTACACCACTATATAGCCTTCATGATCCTTGATGAGTCTTTATTTTAAGTTTATGACGGGTAAGTCTAGCTGAGTACCTTCTCGTACTCAGGGTTCTACTCCCATGTTGTTTTGCAGATGGTCAAATGTACTATGGTTATTGCATCCTCTGTCTGTACCCAGCCATGGATGACGACTAGACCAAGGGCGATGGTCACTCCGTCTCTCCTTTTGCTTTTGTGGGAATGACCGAACTATGGCACTGTATCAGAGTAAGCGTGTGTGTTGTATTTTCGAACTATGAAGCTTCCGCTACTCGAAGAACTTGGTTTGTAATAACTTAAGCACTCTGATGTATTTTATGAATGTTGTAATCTGGATGTAATTGTGGATGGTGACCGGTAAACTTATTACGATCTTGGCTGTTGTGCGATGTGTGGTTTGAAATCCTTCGAGATTTCACGGACTACCGGGATTATATGGGCTTAAGCCTGCTGGTTTGACTATGCAAATGGTCGCTGTTAGGCTTAATCTCTTATAATTTGGTCGGTTCTGTTACATTATCTTCCTGAGGCGGAGGGTCGACCTGACCGTTGTTCCCAGGTGTCCTGGGGTCCTCCCTTGCTACTGGGGCTCGGCCGCCGGCGACGGCGTCTTGTGTTTCGTCTGTGGTCTCCGCCTCCCCGTCAATGTTGAAGCATTCCCTCGTAGGGTCGTAGCTGTCGGATTCAGAGACGGGATCCGGGTCTACGACGTAGAAACATCCGCATCGTTCTTCCGCCAGTCGTTGCCTGAGTGAGGTGATCGTGTATCGCCCAGGTCCTAGGCGTCGGAGGCCTCGCACCTGGGAGAAATCCGGCAACTCAGCTACTTGCTGCTGCGCTCTGGCGTCGCACGGGAGGACCACTGATCGTTCCACGTATGTCTGGGCATTTGGACATATTGCCCTGGTGAGTGACGCCGCGGCTTTGTCCAGACTGAACGGGTACGCTCTCCTGGGGGCGAACAACCCATGTGGTAGCAGCGTTGTGGGGGATGAGAGCACGCGAGGCGCGTCGTTGCCTAACGTCGTCGCCTGGCCCTCGTGACGTCGGGCCGTCGTATCCACGGCTTCGGCGCGCGGGGCTGTCGATTCCTGCACCGCCGCTCGCTTGGCATGAGCCGATGATCGTTTAGCGGCAGTGGGGCGGTGGTGGTGCTGTGCACGCCTCTTCTTGGGCGGGAAGGCGTGGTGGTGAGGCCGTCTTGGGGCCTTCAGTCGTGCGGGTGCAACACGAGCTCCTCCCAGTCCTTTGACCGAGAGCAGGATTATGTCGTAGCCGAAACTGGTAGACATGAACTCGAGGCTCCCGAACCAAATCACCGTGCAGCGCGGGATCGGTGAAACAAGTGTGGCCATCTGGAAAGAGATGGGAAGTCGGTGAAAAAACACTCTGGACCCCTACCTAGCGTGCCAACTGTCAGTGTTTTACCCTTAGAGGGTTCACACCAACGAGTAAAACTTGTGTGTGTGTTCTCTTTCCCAGACGGTGATGCAAGAAAGACACAAAGATTTATCCTGGTTCGGGCAAGAGAAGGCCCTACGTCCAGCTGGGGGGAGATGTTTCTATTATCTTGCACCTAAGTGCTTGTACAGGGGCGAATACAAGTTGGTGTTGTGGTGGGTTCTGAGTTCTAGAAGGAGGTAGTGTATGGTTGCTCTCCTCTACGTATTCTTTCCTATGCCTCCCCTGTTATAGTTCCAAGGAGAGACCTAGGTTACACGGCGTAGGTGATAGAGTAGGGGTCGATAGGGGCGTGGTGTGCTGACCTACTCATGGCTTCCGTACTGGCGTGGCCTCGAGCCGTCTTGTTACTCAGTACTTGGGTGATGATTACGCGTGCCTCTGAATTCGGCTCCTGCGCGCTGTCTTGGATCGGCTTAACCGTGGGCACGCCTGTACGCCATGGCTGCTGTCGCATCAGAGTGGTCGAAGTGTTGTCTTTCGCCGCCTGACTCTTCTTCGGGAAGGAACGTGTTCGCTCGAGGGTCCGATGCCGCGCAAGCCCTGCTGATCGGAGCGCTGACTTTGGGCATCTCGAGGGGGGCCGTGACATGACGTCCCGACTGTCTCACTGTGCTCGGTCACAATCTGACTCTTCTGAAAGGATAAAGCTGCAAAAAGGGGTGATTCGATGGGTGCTTCCTCCCTATCACGTTTCCCGTGACTGTCGGGTTAGGTGAGAACACGGCAGGCACATTAAATGCCCTAGTTCCCGTACCCACGTCAGGCGGCGAACGGCGTCCTTGCACTCGAGGCCCGTCGATTCGTACGAGCTAGTTCTTTATTTGACGGTTGCTTGTTCAGTCGAGCCTCGGTCGATTCGCACGACCTTTTATCCGTGTTCGATGCTATGGTCATTATCGTGTTTTGCGTGTGATCAGGGGGCATCGAGTCAGGGGCCTCGATTTACATATGGGTCCTTTCGTTATGTGCATCGGTTAGGGTACCCCTATTGATACCCTCGACATGCATAGACTATAGAAAACTGAACAAAGCCACGAAAAAGGATCATTTTCCATTACCTTTCATAGATGAGATGCTAGAGCGATTAGCGAACCATTCGTTCTTTTGTTTCTTAGATGGATATTCAGGGTATCACCAAATCCCGATCCATCCTGATGATCAAAGCAAAACCACTTTTACATGCCCATATGGAACTTATGCTTACCGTAGAATGTCTTTCGGATTATGTAATGCACCAGCTTCTTTTCAAAGATGCATGATGTCTATATTTTCTAATATGATTGAAGAGATTATGGAAGTTTTCATCGATGATTTCTCTGTATATGGAAAAACTTTCGATAGTTGTTTTGAAAACGTAGACAAGGTTTTCAAAGATGTGAAGTGTAACACTCCTAGTGTTAGCTTGCATGTTAACCATGACAATTGCATCAACATAAGCATCATCATGCTTATTCATAAGCATCCATCATGATCACATGTCATCCCATGTATACCATGTGTGAGTAAATTGCTTGTGTGACTTGAATTGAGTGACTATAAGGGGTAGCCAATGCAAACAATTGTACATTGTCTTCCAAATTACCTTAATCATGTTTAAAACATCATTTTGAACCAAGTTCATGTTGAAGGTTTTGTCCAAAAACACCCCTAAGTCATGGTTAACCCTAGAATGACCTTTTTGACCCCCTAAGACCACTTTTTAAAGATGCTTTATGAAACTGGTGTTAGAAACCTTGCATGTCTGTGACACCTGAAACAAAGTTGTAGAGAATTTCATAAGCTACAAAATTTATGCTGATGACTTTTTATGAAAAAGCTTGGAACACTTCCAAAATTCACTCACAAGCCAAAAATCAAGGCTGATTTCACACTTAGCCAAATTTGGCTAAGTCTGGAATCACACAGTTTCGACATAGGGTGATTGGGAGCCTTGTAGATTGAAATCCAGACCGAGTTAGGCTTTGATCTTGTAATCAAAGTTGTAGAACTTGTGTAGCTCTATCCAGAGGATCAAATCCCAGCCAAAACCATCGATTGAGCTGAGAGTAAAACGTTGGCAAAGATCGAGTTTCAGTCACTGTTGGCGACGACTGAATCGCGCGATTCAGTTTCGTCAGACACCGGCCGACGGACGCGTGGACGACCCATGGCGGCCGTACATCGACGGTGACCCTGCCTGTCAGCCCCGGCGCCTTCACTTGGACACCACGACGCCACCCCGAGCCCCGGCCGTTCTCATTTCGCCTCCCCAGCGCTCTCTCCCTTCTCCATTTCGCCTCGGCGAGCTCCGCCGTGGAACGGCAGCTTCGCCCGAGCTCCCCTCGACGCCTCCGGCCAAGCCAGCCCGCTAAAAGCTTCGCCAAAGCTTCCTCCACCTCGGCGTCACCTCCTTGGCCACTGTCGAGCACGGGTAAGGCGGCATTGCCGAGCTCCGAGCATTTCTCCCTCGCCGGAGTTCCGCCCGAGCTCACCGGCAACGTGGCCAGGCTTCTCTGCTCCACCATTTTCCTTCATTCTTGTTCCTATCGCTTCCCTGTTCACTGATGCTCGGCGTGAAGCTCTACCGTGTCGCCATTGCCTGGATCCGCCGGCGTAACGCCGCGCAGCGCCGCCGCTCCGCCATTCCCGACGGCGAGCACCTTAGGGTCCAGTAGAGCGCGGGTAAAGTAGGTCAACAGAGTCGCCTTGATGAGAGGAACACGTAGGTGCCCTTGGATCCGGCGGAAACCTCATCGTCGTTGAGCTTTGCCGGCGGCGAGCTTCTCCCCTGTCACTGTCTCACTGTCGCGCGGGTCCCGGGTGTCAGCCTCTCCTCCCTCACCCCTCTGGTTCACTGTTTTGCAGAGCCAATGCTGTTTTTGTAAAATCCATATCTGGAGTTTTAGAGATCCAAATGAAGTGATTCCAATTTTGCTAGGTTCCATTAGGAGTCTCGTTTTTAATAAAAATATGAAACATGCCATGTTTTTGCAGAAATAAATAGATATAAATTAATCTTGGATTTTTGGTGGGTAATTATATCTTGAAATCTATTGATCTGCTGGTCGTGCAAATTTAGGGTGTTGTTACTTATGTTATGATTAGGCTCTGATAAATTTATCATGATTTTTCGAGGCCTGGTTGAGGAGTTAAAAATAATTCGTGCTTAAATAGGAGTTTCTTGTGATATTTTTAATAAATAAGTTATAGCTCCTTTTGTGATGAACCTTGCGGAGTGTTGTACTTATGTGTAGACAAAGCTAGGAAAAATCTGAAATCTGTTGTTTGACACTTTTTGATGGGGTTTCACATTTATGCCTTGCATGCCTATACTAGCTTGTTATTTTTATACCTCACAATATGTATGTGCAAGTGTTCTGAAAATTTTACAGTGATCTTATGTTAGCATAAGTAGCTTGCTGTGATTTTCTTAGGATTTTTGGAACAATTGAAATGCATGTTCATTAAATCACCTTAATAATTAAATAAATAGAAAAGGTGATGATAGAAATGAGTTTAGACCTTGCCATGATGTTTTCTGGTGTTTCTTAGATATGTTCTACCTACTGGTGCATTTGGATTGTCCCTTTGATACATTCTCAATATGTGCAAAATATTATTTTTGCTATTTATGCCTTTCCCAGAGCATTTCTGTACAGCTGATAGTAAATGATTAAGAACTATTTTAAGATGATGTTTTCTGGGACACTTGTCTACAACAAACTTGTAGCTAACTTACTGATCTACTTCGTGTCCAAATTTCATGACATTTGGTTGAGTAGTTTGAAAGTTATGCATGTTGCAAGTAGCTGCTGCAAAGTGCTTGCTCTCTGGATTTTCCAGAGCAGCCAGCCAACTTTGTAGGTTTTAGCATATTTCGGTTGGGAATCTGGCTAGGATGTCTAAAATTGAATTGTAGAGAATTTGTTAAGATTTCCAGAAAGTATTTACTTACTTGGTTTGGCCAGCTGATGCTTAAGTTATAGCTGAAACTTGTGACAGGTTGGTCTGTATACTAAACCAGTGACACAGTAGGAGTAGCTAGGATTTGTTTAACTTGTCTAGTTAGTCTCCCTACCAGAGAAGAAGTATGCATTTACTTGTTATTCTATGATTCACTTACTCTTAGCAGTTTACGCTCATGTTATACTTTGTTTTATGTCCCTTTGGCTCTTCATCATGACATCATGCATCATATGTGCATTCTCTATATTCATCTCCTTGTCATGCATCCATAGGTGTACCCAAGGGCGTGACAGTGTTGGAGTTCGAGCTGCCGGAGTCGGAAGGACATCAAGGGGAGCTACCTCAAGGAGCTGAGGAGGAGGAGGACTTGCCGGAGTGCCCTGACCACCGTCCCTCTACTTACGTCGAAGGCAAGCTCCGGAGCATTATAAGCCTCCTACGATTTTATTATTTGTGTTCAGCTCTCAATTGACTATGGTTATATATATTGTTGCATTAAGTGGTAGGCGTTGATATGACACCTTTGCTGCATAATGACTACCTTGTCCACCTCATACCTCACCAAAGTAGGTCCAAGATCGAAGTAATGCTTAGCCATGCTTAGCTCGGTAGAAGCCGGGTGATTTCCTGTCACCCTCGAGAGTTAGGTGGATGATGATCACGGTTGGCTATATTTGCTATCGTGGGAATAACCAGGTGTTAATAATGAACTTGAGACCAGGCGGGATGACGATAGTGCAGCAACAAGGCATGGAGGTCTTGGGTGTGAATCTATCCCCGTCTGTGTCATTTAAGGACCGAATCGCTGTATGTCCCCGTGTCATGTTGAACGCATGCCTATCACTTAGTTGGCCGGATAAGTCGTTCCGACCGCGAAGCCTACGAGTGCAACTCCAGCCGGATACCCCGATCTGGTTAAAGTGTGCACCCCGATTGGTAGTAAGGATGTGCGGGGAGTCAATGGCGTAAGACCGAGGTGTCAGGTTAGAGTCCTCACCCTGGCAGATTGGCGGTCCCTGGGGGTGCGGCGCCGTACGGACCCGCGAATTGGTCCGGAGTTGTGCTAAAGGTGATCCGAGCTGCCGTCATGAAGTATGCTTGGGTGAGTGTTAGGAATACCCCTCCAGCTGGATAGGAATCGATTCGAATCGCCGTCTCTCCCGGATAGTGAGAACTTGACTTGGGCAGCGGCAACGTAGAATTCACTAAACAAACTTAATGGTTATGATGAGAATGATGATAGCTATGTGAAAATCTGGATATGGTTATTATTGTAATGCTTAAATACACAAGTGTATGCTTAGAACAGGTGCTAATCTAGTGGATAGTTGCTAAGTAATGAACATGCTGCTGAAATATGATAAATGAGTTACTTACAACAAAGGCTTTTATGCAAAAGGTGAGTCAAACCAGTCCACAAAGATTAGCCTTGCATACTCCTTGTTGTCACTTTATTTTGATTTATGACAGGTAAGTCTAGCTGAGTACATTCTCGTACTCAAGGTTTCATTTACCCCTGTTGCAGATGATGTCGTTTACCACGGCTACTGTGCTAACTGTCGTCACCCGGCTGCGGATGATGAATAGATCATGGGCGTGATCACCTCCTTTATCTTCAGTTGTGCTTTTGTTGGGACTTGACCATGGAACTAGCATGTATTATAAACTGAGTTGGTGTTGTTTCAAAACTACTTTGTTTCCGCTACTTCTATGGTTTGTAATAACCACTTTAAACTCTGATGTGATGTAAAACTATATTTTGTGATGAATGTCGTAATCTGTGATGGTGATGCTTGATCATGTACGATCTTGTTTGTATGTTGGTTGAATCGAGGTCTTTTGAGATTTCGTCGGACTACTGGGTTTATATGGGTTCAAGTCCATTGGCTTGACTGCTTCCGTGGTCGCTAATTCACTTGAATTCTTATAAATTGGACGGTTCTGTTACATGAAGAAAAGCACTTAGTCCTTAATTGGGAAAAATGTCATTTTATGGTTAGGGAAGGAATAGTGCTGGGACACCTAGTGTCTGAAAGAGGAATTGAGGTAGACAAAGCTAAAATTGAAGTAATCGAACAACTACCTCCACCTGTGAATATAAAAGGAATTCGAAGTTTACTTGGCCATACTGGTTTTTATTGCAGATTCATAAAAGATTTTTCATTTATTGCTAGACCTCTTACTCTTTTGTGAGCCAAGGATGCTCCTTTCGAATTTGATGATGCATGCCTAACATCTTTCAATTTATTAAAAAATGCACTCATCTCTGCACCAATCGTTCAACCCCCTGATTGGTCATTGCCTTTTGAAATTATGTGTGATGCTTGTGATTATGCTGTGGGGGCAGTTTTGGGACAAACTAAAAATAAAAAGCATCATGCAATTGCTTATGCCAGTAAAACTTTGACAGGAGCTCAACTTAATTATGCAACTACTGAAAAAGAGCTTCTGGCCGTTGCCTTTGCCATTGATAAATTTAGATCTTATTTAGTTGGAGATAAAATAATTGTTTACACTGATCATGCTGCACTAAAATATCTGCTCACTAAAAAAGATGCTAAACCTCGCCTGATTAGATGGATCTGATTACTTCAAGAATTTGACATGGAAATAAAAGATAAAAAGGGAATAGAAAATTCTGTTGCTGATCACATGTCTAGAATGTATTTTAAGAATCCACGGGAAACCCCCATCAATTATTCACTCTGGGACGACATGCTCTACGGGATTAACAGGTCTGACCCCTGGTATGCAGATATTGTTAATTTTATGGTTTCAGGTTATGTATCACCAGGAGCGAACAAGAAGAAGCTTATTCAAAAAGTCGTTCACATATATGGGATGAGCCATACCTCTTCCGAGTATGCTCTGATGGCTTACTCAAGAGATGTGTGACCACTATTGACACTTGCTAACACCACTTGAATACTAGGTTGTCATCCCCAGCATGGCACTAGAGTGTACTATGGTATTTATACGCACACAGATATATCCACAAGCGCATGGATACCGTTGTAGCTTTTACCCGGTTAAAGGTTTTATCATATCCACAAGGAAATGAGAGAACTGATCTACGGTCTAACTTAACCCAGATAGATAGGTAGGTGTAAATATGAAAGATAGTTGAATTGAATAAGAACAATATTAAAGGTAAGATAACAATGGGTGATAATATGGGAATAGAGAGTAGAGCAATCTAGTATATGGGCGATGGTAGGAGAATAGAGAGGATAACTATGGTTTCTCTACTTCAAAGGGGTATGTCTATGTCTGGGACGAACCACGTGATAAGAATACACCACAAAGGATGCTTATCCATAGGCCGATAAACCCTACTAGTCCTGCTAACGGGAGGTGGACTATAGAGGACCAACATAGCTGTCACATACGCGGCCTACCACACGATCCGGCAAGACAGGGGATATCCACAAGTAATCTAGGTCTAACCACCGCGCTTACACCTATACTACAACTCTAACCTATAGGGTCCTATAGATTAAAAGTACTCAAAAGAGTTATGAACTAGAACATACATGAATAGTAATTGCATAATGAAATAGAAGTAGATTACCAGAGTCATCCCATGAGCAAGCTTGATTAGAGCTTGATCATCGCGAAGTACAACCGGAGGAAGAACCGACTGGCCGGCCTCTCCTCCAATCTTCCCTCGCTCTCCATCTCGCTACTATCTAGATCTACTCTAGTTTAGAGAAGAGAGGAGAGCTCTCATTTCCAAACCATAGCTTTTGCTCTGTCTATGAATAATCAATAAGGATGAAAGGGGTGTCTCCTCCAGGGGCCAGGGAGTCTTCTTATATAGTCCCTCCAAATGAATATGGACCGTCGGATCAAACCAACATTAATCGCATGGTTTTCCTTGATCCTTTAGGTGGGTGGAGCATAATCCGCGAGGTTGGTTCTGATTGGTCCAGATGACAGGGCGGGCGCCCAAGGGGGGAGGGTGGGTGCCCTGCCCTCGGGCCCGACCGGCCTCCCATTCGTTCCCGTGGCTTCTGGACTCTTCTAGATGTTAGATAATTGCGCAGCACGTTAATATCTCTATGTAAACCCGACATGTGGGCCTTTCCACCATATTTCCTGATAACCCCCTGCAGAAATAGACAAACACCAAAACTCGTGGAATTCTGTCAGATAAAACCCTAAGTCTAGGTGTTGGTTGCATTTGGATCCTTTTCTTTATTTATTTGATGATTAAATTTGATACTTAAGGACCATAAACAGCCACCGAGGAAGGATGGAAGATCATTGATAGATGTCATTCATCACCATATGGAGGTCAGTATGGAGCATTCCGCACACATTCAAAGATCTGTCAGTGTGGATTCTACTGGCCTACAATGTATGAAGACACGAAGCAAAATATCGGAAGATGTGGGCCATGTCAAAGGCATGGAAACATAAACACAAGAGATGCCATGCCACTCACCAACAACCTTCAGATTGAGCTCTTTGATGTCTGGGGAATAGATTACATGGGTCCATTTCCCCCATCAAAGAAGTGTGAGTTCATCTTGGTGGCAGTTGACTACGTCTCCAAGTGGGTAGAGGCACTACCTTGCAAACACGCCGACAACATCACTTCAAAGAGGATGTTTGAAGAAGTTATATTTCCAAGATTTGGAGTCCCTATATTAGTGATAAGTGATAGAGGAGCACACTTCATCGACAAACACTTCAAGCACTATCTATCGAAACATGGAATCCATCACAACGTCGCTACTCCCTACCATCCTTAGACAAGTAGCCAAGCAGAGACTTCCAACAAGCAAAACAAGAATATTCTTCAGAAAACAGTCAATGAGATGGGAACGACATGGAAGGACAAGTTACCTGATGCACTCTGGCATACCAGACAGCATACAAGACCCCAATTGGAATGTCCCCATACCAATTGGTGTACGGGAAGACATGCCACCTACCTGTTGAACTAGAATTCAAAGCACACTGGGCCATAAGGAGATGGAATATGGACCTAGATGTCACTGGAGATCCTAGAAGAATGCAACTATCAGAATTGGAAGAATGGCGAGAGAAAGCATATCACAACTCCAAGATCTAGAAAGAAAGAGTTAAAAGGTGGCATGACAAGAGGATCAAGAAGAAGGAGTTCGCACCCGGAGATAAGGTATTACTTTTTAATTCTAGGGTAAAGCTTTTCGGGCATGGAAAACTCCAGAGTAAATGGGAAGGACCATTCAAGGTAATCAATTCAACATCTCACAGAGCTATCACACTTCAAAATAACGAAGGTACGCTATTCAAGGTAAATTGTCAATGTCTTAAATTATTTTTAGAGCCGAATAAAGAATTAGAAGAAATAGACGTGATCCATTTTTACGTTCCCATGGAGAATTGGAGCCTGACCTTTTTAATCTGTCGTTTTTGGACCACGTATATATTTTTTCGAATAAATTTTGCGTCTAGAAGCTTGCTGGAGGAGGCGGGCCCACAAAGGAGCCAGGTACAGGGCGGGCGCCCTGATGATGAGGGCGAGCGCCCAGCCCCTATCTTCCCTCAGTCCTGGTTTCCTCCGTCATGATAAACATATTTATGGTAAACTAAATAATCACATGGATGGATTGTTTCGCACGCATGGCGGCGGGAGTAGCCCGAGCAAACCCTAGAGGCACTTTTTGACCCCTATATAAACAGACCCCTGACGTCAGTTTTCAACACCAATTCATTCAAGCCTTCTCTCCTTCCTCAACTTGAGCTTGCTTAGTTCCTCGCTGCTCCAATGGCAGACGAGTTCCACGACGATTGGGAAGTCGTCCCCTTCGACCTCAACAAGAAGCCCAAGGAAGACCCCGACGCCTACGCTCTCGTCCCGGCCAACACAGAGCGACAGCTAACAGCCATGCCATCACGCCAGCGCAGCTCCACCCAATCCTACCATGCTCAACCAGTTCTCACTGCACCGCCGCAGCCCCTACTTGTCAAGGGACCGTCAGCCAAGAAGGAGGCCACCATCAAGGTGCCAGCCGACACGAGGATCATGCCACCCAGGTCCAATGAGCGGGTCGTTGGAGTCAAGACCAACTAGAGCGGCAAGATCAGCAGCATCCGCTACACTACAGAGGAGGAGAGGCCTTACTTCGAAGGGGTTAGAGTAGCCAAAGTTCGCTTCATCCCTCCGAAGACAGCACCGAAGCACGCTCTCAACGCTCTCGAGACACCACGTAAGCGCCGCAAGACTATAGCAGATGTAGATGAGGACGTTCGTAGGCTAGACAAGGTCATCATAGAGCTCCAGTCCTCGGTTAACTCTATCAATAGGGAGCTCTCTAACCAGAACACCGTTATACTAGGTCTGAAGCATGATCTTGCTAGTGCCAATAAGATATTAGGGAGTTAGAGCGCCGCTAAGTTATCTAGATTAGATCTTGAGGCAGTATATCTTAGTTATTCATCTTTAAATTCGGTTTAGATCTATTATTAGCTTCAGTTCATTAATAGTCATTTGTAATAAATGCCTCAAGATTAATAAAGATTATTATTATGTCTTGTGTGTTTCTACTTTATTTTATGCAAGTAAGCAGAAAACAAGTATGGGGGAGATCCCCCGACATGCCAAACGAACTTCGACAACACCACTCCACGATTCAGGTTCATACTCTACACACTTTACACATACATCTTGGTTCATGCAGAATATTGTCTCCGACATGATAAATTAACAAGATCAAAATGTTTCTAATCATGATCAATCTCACTCTATGATATTTCCTGAAAACTTGCAATTATTAAAAATCATTTAAAAACCCTGTGTTACTTAAGTCACTATGGAATGGTAGAGTATGAGTATGTTATTTCTGATATCGTTGTTGCTTGGAGAATTTATTTTAAATCTTCAAAAATTCTAGCTACCATCCTCAGTGTTTTATATGCTTGCTAAAAACCTGAAAATATTAATTATGATAATTATAAAAGCTATCTGCTCTGTATTGAGTTTGTTCAAAACGAGTTAGACCCTTGTTGAAAGATTTATCATGCTCCTAAGATCAAGAATTTATTCAGAAAGATTCACTCTTCCGAAGTATTATTGCGTTAGAGGCATGGGCTATGCAAAAATATGAATATTTTGATGAAATAAAAAGGAGCAAGTGCTCGACAACCTCACAGAAAAAAATGGACAAGTGTCTGGCAGCAGAATTAGGGGTACCTCGGTATCCATCTGAAAAGAGAGAGAGAGAAGAAAATGATAGCCCATAGTCCCTCTAATAAGCAATATGCCAGTAAGAGTTGACAAATTTTTAATTTCCAAAGTCTTTGATCTAAGAGTATGGCATTCCCCACCTCGGATCCCGTTTTGATCAGGCAATAAATGCAAGGTAAGTATGCTTGAGAATTTCTACAAATTAAAACAACCTCAGTGACATACACAAAAGATAATGAGTGATCTGAGAGAACCTATGAGGATAAAGGTATGCTAAATTTCTTTTCAAAAATATACAAAAACTCCAAGTGACAGGATTAAGAAGAAAGAACCTCTACTCTTGACCATATATTTCCCTAACTACGGTACACAGTGGATTTTTACAATACCCTGTAGGTATGAAGAAAATGCTTTACAATGTTTTAACCCCAGATATTTTTCTTAACCATCCTTTTCTCGAGGACGAGTAAAAGCCTAAGTATGGGGGTGTATGTTGACGGTTCTTAAGTATCAATTTTAATTATGAAATAAACAAGGAAAAGGACTAATATACAAACAACACCTAGAATTAGGGTTTGATCTGACAGAATTCCACAAGTTTTGCTGTTTATCTATTTCTGCAGGGGGTTGTCAGGAAATATGGAAGAAAGGCCCACACGTCGGGTTTACATAGAGATATTAATGTGCACTGCAATTATTCAACATCTAGAAGAATCTAGAAGCCATGAGAACGAACAGGAGGCCGATCGGGCCCGGGGGCAGGGCGCCCGCACTTCCCCCCTGGGCGCCTGCCCACCTGTGGTGGCCAATCACGGTGAATCACGCGGATTATGCTCCACCGCCGTTGAGGATCAAGGAGAACCGATCAATCAAGGTCGGTTTGATCCGATGGCCCAGATTCATTTGAAAGGGCTATATAAGCAAGGCCCCTGGCCCCTTGAGACATAGAATCCCATTATACATTAGCATATTTTTCAAAGAGGATTCAGAGAGAGAGGATCCTTAGGGTTCCCACCTCATAGGGCATAGCATCCAATGTGAGAGTAGAATTAGTTCTACTAGATTGAGAGAGATAGAGTGGAGGTGTAGATCGGAGGAAGCCTAGCCTGTCGGTGTCTACTCTGAGGTTGTACCTGCAGAATCAAGTCTCCTAACCCGAGGCTTGCTCCTAGGATTCTTCAGTATTTTGACTTCTAAATTCTAGTAAGTTCTTTGTTTTATTGTTCTTTGGTTTATGAGTTTACTTTGATCTCTTCGCGTAGAGTTTAGAGTAATCATCTCTAGCGTAAACGTGGTGTTTGGGCTAGGATACTCATAGATATCCCGTGTATAGTTGGACCATGGTAGTAGCGAGGAACGTGACATTTCCGAGTTACCTTTGTAGCCCATATCCCGTTAGCAGGATCGATAGGGTTTATAGGTGCGGGTCGAACATCCTCTGTGGTGTCTAGATTCCATGAGCCTCCCCAATAGAACAGTAGATCATCCTTACCAAGGTTAGAACGAGAGTGCGGTTATAGTCTTCTCTATACATCACTCACACCAAGTCATAGTGGTTGTAGCCTAAAGGGTAGTAGCAATAGATTTGGTTAGTCAGATGCACGGTTTCTCCTAGTGGTAAAAATATAAATACGATACTCTGGATAACATCCCGGGTGAAGTGCTCACCGATATCCGTGCGCTTGCGGATTAATTCCTGATTGCGTTACCAAATATCAACAATATGTCCAACCAATCATCATAAAACTTTGAATTAAATTCATCCAAACTTGAATTTTCCAAAATTCAAGCTTGGGGGTACTTTACATAAAAACATCCTTTGCCATGTTGCTATGTTGGTTGTCCCTACCTTTGAGACATGCTTGATTTGTTAAATGGTAATCACACTACTTCATCTCCACTTGAGTAGATCTCTATAAATGCTCTCATGCTACCTTTAGTTGCTTTAGTATATGTCTAGGTTTGGAGTAGTTTCATTAATCTCTTAATTAAGCATGGTGCTTAGTTTAGGAATGATGATCATACTTCCAAGGGATTTTAAATTAAGTATGCTATAGTAGATATTGGATATTTTGTTGGACTAACCCCTACAGGCAAACTTTCAATATCGACCTGGGAAGTCCTGAGATAAACTCACACTAGAGATAAAGAGAGAGACACATGAAGTTTAACAATTTACACAACGAAGACATAGCTCATAAGAGATGATCCATGGAGGGTGCCACAAACACGATACACAACCGCTAAGAAAGGAAAGCTCCCACAAGGTGATACTGTACCATCACTCTTCAAGTAAGGTAACATCTTAAGGTACTTGACTATCACATTTATAAGCTTCTCCTTGGTTCTGGCGTTCATATGAATAAAAGAGACAAACATGTATGATTTACAACTCTAGATTAACCAATCGAATCGATTCAACATGTTTAGTCCTTCCACCTTTGTGAATCCACACTCCTAATCATATAAACTAAAATGTTGCAAGTTCAATCATTGGAAGATATAAAAAACATAAATATAGATAGATTATCTTTCCATTAGGTCGAGCGATCTGATCCGACAAATGTTTTAAATGCTACACTCATGATCTTATTATCCATCAACTTTGTCTTGCTCACTAAGCTTAAGGTTAGAGAAGAACAAATACACTTTTGGTTCTGTTGGTGTTTTCCTCCAACAGGGGCCACGCACTTGATCTCTGCCTTGTCTCTATGAGCAGGTACACTTCGAGCAAAACATGGAGGAGTTTTACAACTCCCAGACTCCACCAAGTGTAGGACCTAGATCTACGAGCACAAACACACTGAGCAGTATGCTACCAATGCTGCACCTCGAACAGCTGGACAAACGAAGAACATGGGTGACACCATATCAAGAGGTGCAGATGTCAAGGTCCACACCTGAATCAAATGACGCACCTAAAGAATGAACATGGTGAGAAGTCTTGTTCAGAAGACTTAAAACATTGAACCCTCGCTGAAAGCTTTGTTGTCTATTTGAGCTCCACAGAATTCAAGGATCAAAGAAGAATAGCCGGCAGAGGACATAGTAATCGCTGTCAGGGTACTGCCGACATTCAAATACACCTCCCTCACCTGCTAGCAACATGAGAAGAAATTACCTCAAAATCCAGCTTGGGGGAGAGCACCCCCATTTATCCAGCTAAGTGTTCCTACTCGCGTTTATACTTTACTCAAATAATAAAAAGATGCATAATCATGAAAACCCAAATAAAAATTTTGTGCTTATATATATCTTTGCTGAGTTTGCTAAATAAATAAATAAAGTGTCGAGGCCAAACTGAACTTAAATGATAAACTCTTACATGGATATGATAAATAGTTGCTCTGCCATGCACCTAGTTTTCAAGTTTGAGCTCTCTCTCAAGTTTAGGCATAACTATTATAATTTAAACCTGCTCTAAACCTGAACTTGTGGGAAGAGTACTTGATCTAAAGTCTAAGTTGTTAAAGGATACGATATGGAAAGGTTGACCTGCTATTTATCTGTTCCTAGAGATGCTAGAATTCTGGAGAATTTTATATTTGAAAATCTTTGAAATGTTGCATGATGAGTTCCTGTATGATGAGAGTTTAAAATCCTACCACAGCCATATATACATGCTTATTAGACTATAAACCATACATTTACTTTTTACTGCTTATGAGCATTGAGTGTGGTCAAGTTGTGTAGACCCTTAGGTGCTTGTCATATGGTTAAAATCAAGATTCACTTGCACGTTCACTTATACATGCTACTTCTACTATTGAAGTACGCATCCATATACATCCACTCAATTCCGTCTCTAGATTCACCTAAATTATTCTACTCCTATCCTGGAGAGAATAGCCAAAAACTTTTTCCTATCCATCTTATTCCCTATGAAATAAATGCTCGAGATACTTTGGTTACTACCACTTGCCACATTATTCTAGGAGGGTGAGTGCTTTGAAAAAAAAAGGAAAAATACGAGGAAATAAAAAGGGGCAAGTGCCCAGAACCTCGAAGAAAAGAAAAGTGAGACAAGAGGTAAAAATGGACAAGTGTTGGAAATTAGAATTAGGGGTACAAGATACCCACCTGAGAGAAAAGAAATAGAAAATATAGAGCATCTCATTCTCCTCAAAAAGCTTCAAAGTGCAAGAAAGGTATGTATCCCCTTAAAAGAGCAAAAGTAGAATTAGACTTTCACCATTGTTATCACCATACACCATTCATTCGCCACAGATGCACATCTTGATTTGACTTATTAATTTGTTTCTCTGGATCCATGGTTTGACTATGCAATAAATGTCTTGTAAGTATGTATGCTTTATCTCCCACCTATGAGCTCCAGATATCAAAACCTTATTAGAGTAGGGTGAGATAGAAGGCAATATCACTATGCCTCATACCAAAATACCACATACTTTGAGAGAAGGCATATACCATTACTGCCTTGGTAAGGATCCAGAAATACCACAAAAGGGAGATTTGAGAGAGTCATACAAGGAATCTCTGAGTTTTATTTGAAAATCTACAAAAACTCCAGAGCTATAGTTAATCAAAGAACAAGAGACATGGCGCTTGACTAGACTGTTCTATCTTTTAACTTTTCAAGACACAAGTGATGGTTGCAAACCCCATGGTGAAAGGTAAAATGAGTATGTTTTAAGTCTTAACAGTTTACTCTAACTCAGAGATGAGATCTTGAATGAATGCATGTGTACTTTTAAGGCATGAAACCACTGCCGAAACTCTTGTGTCCATCCTTGCTCAGGGACGAGTAAGAGGTAAGCTTGGGGGAGTTGTTGACGGACCTTAAGTACCAAATAAAATCATCAAATAAATAAATAAAAGGATCCAAATGCAACCAACACCCAGACTTAGGGATTTATCTGACAGAATTCCACGAGTTTTGGTGTTTGTCTATTTCTGTATGGGGTTATCAAGAAATATGGAGGAAAGGCCCACATGTTGGGTTTAAATAGAGATATTAAGTGCCGCACAATTTTCTATCATCTAGAAGACTCCAGAAGCCACAGGAACGAACGGGAGGCTGAGCGGGCCCGGGGACAGGGCGCCCGCCCTCCCCCCTTGGGCGCCTGCCTAGGTGTCTAAACCAATCATGTTCCACCTCGCGGATTATGCACCACTGACCTAAGTGATCAAGGAAAACCGTGCGATTAAGGTCGGTTTGATCCGACGCCTTTTATTCATTTGGAGGGGCTATATAAGCAGGCCCCCTAGCCCCTAGAGGAGAGCAATCCCCATTATTCATTAGCATATTTTCCAGATAGGATTCAGAGAGAGAGGTTCCTTAGGGTTCCAACCTCATAGGGCTTAGCATCCAATGTGAGAGTAGAATTAGTTCTACTAGATTGAGAGAGATAGAGTGGAGGTGTAGATCGGAGGAAGCCCGGCCTGTCGGTGTCTACTCCGAAGTTGTACCTGCGGGATCAAGTCTCCTTACTCGAGGCTTACTCCTAGGATTCTTCGGTATTTTGACTTCTAAATTCTAGTATGTTCTTTGTTTCGTTGTTCTTTGGTTTATGAGTTTACTTTGATCTCTTCGCGTAGAGTTTAGAGTAATCATCTCTAGCGTAAACATGGTGTTTGGGCTAGGATATCATAGATATCCCCTGTCTAGCCGGACCGTGGTAGTAGCGAGGAACGTGACATTTTCCGAGTTACCTTTGTAGCCCATAATCCCGTTAGCAGGATCGATAGGGTTTATAGGTGTGGGTCGAACATCCTCTGTGGTGTCTAAATTTCGTGAGCCTCCCCAATAGAATAGTAGATCATACTTACCAAGGTTAGAACAAGAGTGTGGTTGTAGTATTTGCTATATATCGCTCACATCGAATCACATTGTTTGTAGCAATAGATTTGGTTAGTCAGATGAACGCTTTCTCCCAGTGGTAAAAATATAAATACGATACTCTGGATAACCTCCCGGGTGAAGTGCTCACCGATTTCCGTGCGCTTGCGGATCATTTCCTGATGGCGTTAACAAATATCAACAGCCACAACCACCCAAGTGAGGTCTTGGTGAATAAGCAAGTCTTGACATCAACTTCATCGGATGAGAAATCAACTATATATAAGTTGTTGTGTCGGAAGCCTTTGAATACCATTTCATTGTCATCCTCCTTGGTCACTATTACTTCCTTCTTCTTGAATAGACATTCAAAACCAAGATCACAAAGTTGTCCAATCGAGAGTAAGTTGAAGCTTAATGATTGCACATAGAGCACATTGGTGATGGGGTTGTCATTTGATATAGCAACCTTTCCTAGACCCTTAACCTTGCCTTTTGAATTGTCACCAAATGTGATCTTCTCTTGGTTGTCAACATCTTCATCAAGTGAGGTGAACATCCGGGGATCTCCGGTCATGTGTTGAGTGCAACCACTATCAATTACCCAACCTTAATTAGACACTAACTCTCTAAGAGGTGGAAAATTATTATTTTGTTGTAAGAATTGTTACCTTGATAATTACCTGAGTAGTTAGGCCTTTGTTGATTTCAACCTTGGTTTTGTTGAGGATGGTTGTAGTAGTAGTAGTTGTTGTTGTTGATGTAGTTCACATCCTCAAGCATCTCAGGGCAGCGATTGCCTGAGTGTCCAGTATCTCCACACTTCTCACAAGTCATGTGAGAGTCGTAGATGTGCATAACTTCTTTCTTACCTCCAGCTCTATCATCGAGCTTCTTCATGAGCAGGTCTGCTTTGCAGACAGCATGTCTACCTCCTTGAGCTGATGCATACCTCCACCTTTCTTGCGTGTCTGGGTCCTCTCTTCATTCCAGCTTTGATTGGACGCCATCTTCTCCACAAGAGCTGTGGCTTGTGATATGGTGAGTGATAGGAATGCTCCTCCAGCTGCAGCATCCATGGTTTCTCGGGCACTGTTGCCGAGCCCATGATAAAACGTCTGCATCAGTAGCCAACTCTCCATTCCATGATGGGGACATTCTAGGATGTAGTCTTGGAAGCGCTCCCATGCTTCTAGAACAGATTCATCATGTTGTTGCTAAAAACCTGTAATCTTCCCACGGAGAGCATTGGTCTTACCCATGGGAAAGAACTTAGCCAGAAAGTTCATGGAGCAGAGTGCCCACATAGTATTCTTCTCCTTTGTAGCGTAGAACCACTACTTCGCTCTCCCCAACAGTGAGAATGGGAAGAGGCGAAGTAGTATAGCATCTCTGGGGACTCCTGATATGGTGAATGTGCTGCAAATCTCCAGGAAGTGTTGGAGGTAGGCACTAGCATCTTCGTGTGCCTTCCCACAGAACTGGTTGGATTGCACCGTGTTGATAAGTCCAGGCTTGAGCTCAAAGTTGCCATCGATCTCTGCAGCAGGTCAAGTGCGGATGTTCTCTATAGTGGGAGTTGAGAACTCACGGATCGATTTGTTCGCCATGACTTCGAATTCTGAAGACAAGTTCCGGTGATCTTCTTGACTGGATGAAGCTTCTTGCTGAAGCGTTGATGATCTCTTCTTGAGCTTGTCTCTTGTTTATCTGAATAACGCTTCGGGATTGTCAACAAAATTTCCTGGAAGATGTCTTCTATTCATACATTACCCTGCATAAGATAAAATAGAAAAATATCGGGGTAAAACTATACGAGAGAATTGATATGCTCAATCATATTAGTGATGCGAATGATAACTCAAAATTCTATATTCATTCCTGATTAGTAATCAACATTCCCCGGCAATGGTGCCAAAAATGCTTGTTGGGTATTCTTAACGTCATTACCAAAAGTAGACTTAGTTTTCTAATTCTGGTAACAGCGCCAAAAATGCCAAACCTTTCCCTCATACCACTTAAGCCAAGTTGTCATCCCTAGCATGACATGAGAGACGCGGTACTGAAATATGCAATTGCTCATCTAAATGGGATCTGCAAGCGCACAGATTAATACCGATGTAGCATTTTAACCGGGAAGTATTCCAGGTATCGTTATTTATATTTTTACCACTGGGAAGGGATTAGCAATCATCAATGTTGATTATAGAATGGAATATAAGATTGAGTATCTTTCATTGCATGTCTAATTGAGAACATTTATCTAACTCTTTCATACAGGGATAAGTGTCACATAAAAGATATATAAAGTAATGAATAGTGACAAAGGTAATTAATCTGATCAGCATAACTTAGCCACATAATAAATATAATAAGCACCTCAATTAGATATTTTAGCAAGTCATTAGCATGGAATTAGAACAAAGTACAGGAATATTTCCTAAGTTATTCTTAACTATACAGTCTAGCATATCATAGTTAGTGCAATTATACTTAGCAATCATTGTGAGACAAGACTACGCCCATGCATAGTGATATTAGCAAGGAATACGAGAAACATCGTAATCACTCCCCTGTAATAATGTTGCTCTGCTAGCCCAATACACGAGAGGGGGACTATATAAGAATCAATGGAGCTGTCACGACCACGAACTACCCCGCGATCTGGCATATTGGGTACAATCCCAGATAAATACGGTATAAGCACCACGCCTACACAATATCTATCATTTACCCATGGATCCGATGGATAAACGCTATACGATCCTAAACATGTATATAGTTCCAATCTAACTAAGCCAAGTATATAACTATGATAAAATAAGAACAATATAATTGCGAATATAAACAAGTAGAGCAAAGTCATAAGCAATATATTGAAGTAGAACAAAGTCATATTCATAATATTGAAGAACAAAGATGAACAATTGAAGAACAATAGAGAATTACCAAGAATCATCTTGAAAGATCCAGAAACCAATCGAAGATTGACACCTTCTATTTCTAATCCTATGTAGCTATGCTAATCTAGATGTCTAATTGACGTGGTGGCTCTAGGCTTGATCAGAGGCTTCTTCTCCCTTGATGAAATAATGAATTAGGGTTGAGAGGCTCCCTCCTCCAGGGGCTAGGGGGTCTGGTTTTATAGTCCTTACAAGTGAATATGGGCCGTCGGATCAAACCGACATTGATTGAACGGTTATCCTTGATCCTTTAGGTCGGTGGAGCGTGATCCCGAAAGAGAGTCCTAATTGGACTCCAGAGGTGGGCGGGCACCCTGGGCCAGGCCCCGTTCTGCCTCCGCTTCGTTCCCGTGGCTTCTAGAGTCTTCTAGATGTAAGATAATTGCACGGCACGTTAATATCTCTATGTAATCCCGACGTGTGGGCCTTTCTTCTGTATTTCCTGATAACCCCCTGCAGAAATAGACAAACACCAAAACTCGTGGAATTCTGTCAGATAAAAACCTAAGTCTGGTTCATTTGGATCCTTTTCTTTGTTTATTTGATAATTAAATTTGATACTTAAGGACCGTCAATAGGGCTATTGATCTCATCGATCAAATTTATCCACCATCGAGTAAAGGGCATAAGTTTATCCTTGTTGGCACTGATTATTTCACTAAATGGGTTGAGGCTATTCCTTTGAAGAAAGTGACATCGGCCAATATGATTGATTTTGTAAAGGAGCATATTGTTTATCGATTTGGCATTCCTCAAATGATCACTACCAATCAGGGAACTATGTTTACGTCAGGGGAGTTTGATGAATTTGCAATCCGTATGGGGATTAAAGTGTTGAATTCTTCTCCTTACTATGCTCAAGCCAATGGACAGGCCGAAGCTTCCAACAAAGGGATTATTAAGCTCATTAAACGGAAGATTGAGGAAAATCCTAGGCGGTGGCATACTCTGTTAAACGAAGCCATATGGTCGTATCGGATGGCGTGTCATGGTGCAACCAAAGTGTCACCTTATCAATTGGTATATGGACATGATGCAGTACTACCTTGGGAAATTAAAACTAGTTCTAGGTGAATGTTTTCTCAGGATCAGTTAACTACTGATGACTATACCGCTCTGATGAAAGATGAGTTGGATGATTTAGCAGGGCATCGGTTAAGAGCTTTAATTAGCCTAGAAGAAAATAAAAAGAGAGTGGCTAAGTGGTATGATCAAAAGGTAAAGGCCAAGGAGTTTACCGATGGGGATTTGGTTTGGAAATTAATTCTACCGATTGGGACTAAAAGTTCAAAATTTGGAAAATGGTCTCCTAACTGGGAAGGTCCTTATCAGATAAGTCGATCTGCCCCAGGCAATGCTTATGTTTTAGAAACTCTCAAAGGAGTTGAATTTCCTAGGGCATTAAATGGAAAATATTTAAAAAGATACTACCCTAGTATCTGGGTTGATGCATAAGAGTTTAAGTGTCGATAACAGTCCTATTGGTTCAACAAAATGACAAGTGTATCTGAGATGACGTTTAAGAACTTTATGTGCTGATAACAATCCTATCAGCTAGATCAAACACTGATGTCTCCAAAAGAACTGATAAAGCATACTGCCGATGAAAAGGTTTACAAATTTAGCAAAGTTTGGATAGCTGATATCGCACGCAGGCGAATCTGGTTGGCTTCCTCTATTTCTCGAGCATCTTCATCGGTAGAACCTTCTACTAGCTTCAGCTTCTTTTTCATTTGCAACGCCTTGCAAGCTTGAGCATCTCTCTCCTGCTGAAGATCTCTGAGTACATCGGGCAGTTGACATTCGTCTTGTTGACCTTGGGCCAAAGCTTCCTCCACTTGTTTCAGTTCAGCAAGCAAAGCCTCTCTCTTTGCCGATAAATCAAAGGTTTTCTGTTTCAATTCAATGCCTAAGGATTGCAAGGTGCCGATGCTCTTATGCTTCTCATCAGCAGCGTGTTTCACTTATAGCATCTCCTCTTTGAGTTGGGCGTGGGCAGCTCTATCGGCAAGGCGCTGAACGGCCTTCTGGTACTGAAGTTGGTGGCTCTCCAGATGGACGGCTTGAAAGAGTACCTCCTCAGCATCGGCAGGAATTTGACCGCGAAGAGCTTCAAAAATAATCTTGGCTGGATCAGAGTCATCCACCAGCTGAACAGTGTCCTGCTGCAATAAAGTCAGTAGATCTTCTAGTTTGGACTTGATCTCTGTCGATACGATTCCAAGCGCCAATGAAGAACTTGCCCCTTCACCTTTGACATCAGAGATGTCAATGGCAAAAGAGAACAAGCTGTCAGGAGAATCTTGTTCCTGGAAACAAAGAGGAAGATAAGTTAGATGGAGTTAAACATAAATGATGTCGAATTCAGCGGATTGGGTAACTTACTTGTTTTAGAGCAATTTCTTGCCTCTAGAATGGAGATATGACTTGTACCATGCCTTGGTCAGTTGGAACTGCCGTGGGAATATCTTCAGCTGAAATTACTAAGGGTGATGACGGTCTCTGTAAAAGGGCCATCTGTAATGATTTTATGATCAGTATTTTACCTTGAGGCGGGATGACGATTGTCTCCTCAGGAGGAACGGCCGATGATGTGCCTAAGTCAACTAGATCGATGACCTGCTCAGATACATTGGCCAGATCTACTTGAGTCTGGGGCGCTGGATGAGGCGGAGAAGGCAGGTCTGCTTGGATCCAGGGCGCTGGATGAGGCGGAGAAGATGGTGCTGTTCTCTGTCGCTTTGGCTGGGTTTTGGTGCTTTTTAAGGACTTTCTCATAGGAAGAGCTTGACTGGACTAGGGGGCATCGGCACCTGATGGTTGAGTACCTTAGGTCTTTGCCGATGCGCCGGTTTGCTATCATATGATTCAAAGTTTTGAGAGTTAGATATAAAAGCAGAAAAATATTGCTGGAACTCGTTAAGGGATAAATGTTTGGTGCAAAATGATGTTACCGATGATGTTCCAGTTGTAACCGATGCACCCTGAAAGAATAATATTAGTATGGAATGTAATTAGTGTGATAGAAAAAATTTACCTTGAAAGCCTATGCCAGAGTGGCGGCAGCTACCGATGGAGAGGTTTTTGAACGTTTGGTGGTCGTTTTCTTGAAGTGGATGCTTTGGTGCATCAGGTCTTCTAGGCTTGGAGCGTTATGACCGATCAAAGAAACTAGGAATATCGGGAGAAGGTTGATCGGTCTCCCACTTCTGCTCACTGTTGGTGCTGGGTCATCAACCTGTTGAAATAATGAGGTAAGTTACCGATAAAGTTAAAGTTGATGAAAGGATTGAGTATGGGAAAGAAACTTACAACATCATCAGGGACCTCGCGCTCGGGATCGATCATGTTCTGGTACATATGAACTGATACCATTGAACAGACGTTCTTTCCATTCTTCCCACCACGACTTATATGACTAGGTAATGAAGAGGGCTGGAACCTAAGCCGATAGATCAACATCTGTTGTATCGGCATATGGATAGAGTTGAGCTATTCTGATCCACTGAAGTCCACTGGTTATTGTCTCCATTAGCTTGACTACATCGGCATAACAGAGTTTAATGGGCAGCTGACCGAAAGCTAGCTGACGAGCTAATGCCGATGGGTTATAAAATTCATAGGTTGCGTTGGTGTTCTTCCCACTGCCAAAGTTGTTTACTGGGATTGCCCTTGGGGTGATTATTGCTGTCGTCAAATCATTATCCTTGTTGAGTGTGTCATTAGCAGGGTGGAAAGTGAGTGGAAATCTGGATTCTTCGTCTTCATAGAGCATCCAAGCCCGATGATCCTTGGAAAGGCCGTTGTAAAGTGTTTGGAAAAATCGGCCGATCTGGTTCTCATTTGTGTCGGTCCCAGGAGGGACTATGATGGCTTCTCCATAATTGAGGGGCGAGCGTGTTGCTGATTTGTCTTCTGCTAGTTCATAATCTTCAGCAATATCCTGTGGAAACCGCTGTGCAAAGAAATTCCACTGAAGGCGTTTGTGCATATGGGCATTGAGCCACATATTAATGAACCACCAAGGACCTCCCATGTTGCCGATGGATTCACCTAACAGGAGTTTTTCAGCCACTTGATGGAGGAGGTGATAGACAGAACCTAGGAGGTATCGGCCAAGGGGGAATCGGTGACCATTGGCTAGTCGCTCTGCTGCCGATAGGTAAACAGAGGTCGGCCCTACTGATCGGCCACAAAAGATGAACTTGTCCAGCCACATGTTTAGGAAGATGGCATGCTCTCTCTGACCAACCGATCCAGTCTGCCGATATTTCTAGACATATCGCGACCAACACCGATGTTACGAGTTTCTACTTTGTACTCAGTTTTACGGTTGAAACTACCACCGTCATCGGCAGTTGTAATATCCAAGCCGGTAAGCATAAGGATATCGACAAGTGTAGGGAAAGTTGGATCGTGACCAAAAATAAAAGCATTGAAGGTGTCTGACCAGAAGTATGAGGCTGCTATCATCATCGACTCATTCTTTTCCATATCGGCAATTGAATGTCTAATGCATTGATCTAGTTTGCGTTCCCCCAGAATACTTCATTTGTCTTACTGACCCTCAGAAACCAGTCTTTACATCCCTTAGTGGGTTTTGGCCAGGATCTGAAAGTGTCCTTCCATAGATCTAAGGAGAAGTTTTCAGCTCTAAAGGGAATCCTATTGGTTTCTGCATGATCACATCGGTGGGATCTAGATTACCCATTGGACCCAACCAATGGAGGTGGGGTTGCTTAGTAGGAATAACAATCTTGTCACTCAAATCCTAGAATTTTGGGATAAAAAAGGATAAAAAATAGGAAGAAAAATACTAAGTATATAAATCCGCAAGAAAGGAAAGAACTGCAGTAAAGGGAAGAGGAGATGGGGATGGATTAACCTCAGCCACGGTGAAGCTGACAGCCATTTCCTTCCAAGAAGAAGAAAGAGTCGGAGGCTTGAGGATTCTGAGAGAAAAAGCTTTTCGCTGCTGGGGTTCTTGAACTTTTTGTCGAGGTCGCCGCTGGGAAGATGAACTTGGGAATGGAGAATGGCAAGGTACAGGATGAGTACTGGGGAAGGAAGTATTTATAGGTTGAAATGAGCAGGGGTATTTTTGACTTATCTCTTTGCTGTATCCGTGAAATTCGAGGTGGTTCAGATGGATATGGTAACTGTTCGCACGATAATCAAAGGATTGTGCAAGTGATTTGATGGCAAGTAATCATGATTTTGGGGACATTTCACTGTGCACAATATTTTAGTCGGTCATCGGTAATCTGTCCTAATAGAAAAGTTGCCGATGAAAATTTTTCCATGTGATTCGGCTCGGGTGGTTGGAAAGTTTGAGATATTTATTGAGATATGGAAGTCAGGATTGAATTTGTTTGGATTTGGTAATAAATTTTTACCAGGAAAAAAGTAATTATGAAAAGGGCGTTATTATCCGGACAGAATTTTGGACCATTAATGATTTTATACTTCGAAATTGGGGGGCATGTGTTGACACTGTTTTTTGGCATGAGTCACGGAGAACTAATCGGCAGTCAAAAGAATATTGTGTCGAACTAATAGGAAGATTGCCGGTGGTGCCGGTGATAGGATGGTGGGTGAAGGATGTCGCTGGATTGAGGGTTGAAACAGTAGAAACTGATCGTTGCCGATTAAATTGCTGATACCGATGATTGCCGATACCGATGAGGAAGGGTGTGAAAGTTGCTAAAGAGGATGCAGGGAGTATGCCGATACCGATGAAGGAAAGGCATGGGAGATGGTAAGGAGGCAGCAAGGATATGCCGATGATGCAGGGCCGATGAAAGGTTTCGTCGTAATTGAAGCACACTCCGGAGTAGATAGTTAATTGTTTTCCATATTTATTAAAAGTATGCTTTATAGAGTCTTGTTTTGTTTAGAATTAAATCCTAGTCTACACGGTTGTAACTCCTTAGGTCAGGGTATAAATATAGGTCATTGTATAAATATGGCCTAGTAGCAATGTAAGAATGTATCAATCAATATCATACACAAGTTCTACATACGCTTTTTGCATCTACTTTTCGACGACTTCGTCAACTTGCACATTTTATTTTATTTACGAGTTCTTAGGAATTCAACGAGCAACACTCGGTGAATTCTCGAGATCCGTATGAGTACCTCTTGGCTGTGACATCTGGGCGCAACGCTGTTGTTAGGACCAAAGTATTCAAGTTATCACTGTTGGGTATTCTTAACATCACTACCAAAAGTAGATAGTTTCTAATTCTAGTAACGGTGCCAAAAATGCCAAACCTATCCCTCATACCACTTAAGCCAAGTTATCATCCCCAGCATGACATGAGAGACGCGGTATTAAATATGCAATTGTTCTTCTAAATAAATAATGAATGGGATCTGCAAGCGCACAGATTAATACCGATGTAGCATTTTAACCGGGAAGTATTCCAGGTATCGTTATTTATATTTTTACCACTGGGAAGGGATTAGTAATCATCAATATTGATTATGAATTAATGAATAGTGACAAAGATAAATAATCTGATCAGCATAAGTTAGCCACATAATAAATATGATAAGCACCTCAATTAGATACTCTAGAAAGTCATTAGCATAGAATTAGAACGAACTACAAGAATATTTCCTAAGTTATTCTCAACTATATAGTCTAGCATTATCAAAGTTAGTGCAAGCATACTTAGCAATCATTGCGAGACAAGACTACGCCCATGCATAGTGATATTAGCAAGGTAAATAAGAAACATAGCAATCACTCCCGTGTAATAATATTGCTCTGCCAGCCCAATACACGAGAGGGGGACTATATAAGAATCAATGAAGCTGTCACTATCACGAACTACCCCACGATCTAGCATATTGGGTACAATCGCAGATAAATACGGTATAAGCACCACGCCTACACAAGATCTATCATTTACCCATGGATCCGATGGATAAACGCTATACAATCCTAAACATGTATATAGATCCAATCTAACTAAGCCAAGTACAAAACTATGATAAACTAAGAACAATATAATCTTGAATATAAACAAGTAGAGCAAAGTCATAAGCAATGTATTGAAGTAGAACAAAGTCATATTCATAATATTGAAGAACAAAGATTATTAGAAGAACAATTAGAAGAACAATTAGAGAATTACCAAGAATCCTCTTGACACATCCGGAAACCAATCAAAGATTGACTCCTTCTAGTTCTAATCCTATGTAGCTATGCTAATCTAGATGTCTAATTGATGTGGTGGCTCTAGGCTTGATCAGAGGCTTCTTCTCCCTTGTGGAATAATGAATTAGGGTTGAGAGGCTCTCTCCTCCAGGGGCCAGGGGGTCTGATTTTATAGTCCCTTCAAGTGAATATGGGCCGTTGGATCAAACTGACATTGATTGAACGGTTATCCTTGATCCTTTAGGTCGGTGGAGGTCTTTCTCAAAAGAGTGTCCTGATTGGAGTCCAACAGGGGGCGGGCGCCTAGTGCCTGGCCCCGTACGGCCTCCGCTTCCTTCCCGTGGCTTCTGGAGTCTTCTAGATGTAAGATAATTGCGCGGCACGTTAATATCTCTATGTAATCCCGACGTGTGGGCCTTTCTTCCGTATTTCGTGATAACCCTCTGCAGAAATAGACAAACACCAAAACTCATGGAATTCTGTCAGATAAAACCCTAAGTCTAGATGTTGATTTCATTTGGATCCTTTTCTTTGTTTATTTGATAATTAAATTTGATACTTAAGGACCATCAACAAACTCCCCCAAGCTTACCTCTTGCTCGTCCCTGAGCAAGGATAGACTCAGTGATGGATCAGAAGTTGCTTCAATACCTTTAAAAATTGACGGTACACATGCTTTTAAATGAGGTCTCATCTTTGAGTTAGAGTAAACTGTCAAGCCTTAAAACTTACTTACTTTACCTTTTACCATGGGACTTGTAACTGTCTCTTCTGTCTTGAGTAGTTAAAAGATAAAATAGTCTGGTCAAGTGCCATGTCTCTTATTCTTGATCAACTATAGCTCTGAAGTTTTTGCAGATTTTCAAATAAAATTCAGAGATTCCTTGTATGACTCTCTCAAATCTCTCTTTTGTGGTATTTCTGGATCCTTACCAAGGCAGTGATGGTATATGCCTTCACTCAAGATATGTAGTATTTGTGGTATAAGGCATAGTGACATTGCCTTCTCTCTCACCATACTCTAATAAGGCTTTAATATGTGGAGCTCATAGGTGGGAGATAAAATATACATACTTACAAGACATTTATTGCATAGTCAAACCATGGATCCAGAGAAACAAATCAATAAGTCAAATCAAGATGTGCATATGTGGCGAATGAATGGTGTATGGTGATGATAACAATGGTGAAAACAATGGTGAAAGTCTAATTCTACTTTGCTCTTTTGAGGGGATAAATACCTTTCTTGCTTTTTTTGAAACTTTGTGAGGAGATTGAGATGCTCTATATTTTTTTTCTCTCAGGTGGGTATCTTGTACCCCTAATTCTACTGTCGGACACTTGTCCATTTTTACCTCTCGTCTCACTTTTTCTTTCTTTCGAGGTTCCGGGCACTTGCCCCTTTTTATTTCCTCGTTTTTTAGCTATTCTCTCCCGGATTAGGAGTAGAATATTTTTGTGTGGTTCTAGAGATGGAAATGAGTGGATATATGTGGATGATACTTCCGGAGTAGAAGCAACATATGTGAGTGAACGTGCAAGTGAATCTTGATTTTAACCACCACTACTACAGAACAGGCCTTTGGTCACTTACCCAAAATGAACAATAATCTCGGCCAAAATAGAGTCTGGGACAAAAACATATTTAGTCCCGGTTGGTGAGACCAACCGGGAATAAAAGTCTCCCTGCCCAACGGCTATCATGTCACACATCTAGAGATGGAACTTTTACTCGCGGTTGAACTCACCCCCGGAGAAAAAGCCTACCCTATATTCGAGAT